>NW_020621936.1:14398059-14417849 GCF_003573695.1 Papaver somniferum | reverse complement strand
TTTGGTGTTTGGATTATTTTCTATGTTGAAATGTACAATTTAGTTTGAGTCATTGTTTAACTAGACAACCTTTGGTTTTTTTCCTTTTTTTGCGTTACACCTATGGTCCAGCCGTCCGGGCCACCCCAACCCACCTAGGTAATTAGTCGAAAAGTAGAAAAATTATTTGGGTATTTCCTAAGAGATCATGATTTATTTTAGTTTGTTATGTTCGGAATGTATATATTAGATTAAAAAGGAAATTAGATAAATATGAAAATATTCATTCCATATCTCATTATACTGCTACAATATCTCATTTTTTAGTAATATGGAAATTGAAATATTCAGTGTAAATACCAAAGAATCGTGATTTAAGATAATGATGGAAAACCTAAAAAATTAGAGTTTTCAAATTACACCAAGCATAGAAAAAAACTAACATAGTATTAAGAGGGATTATTGATATGAAATTGAGGAGAGGATCCAAAAACGTCATAGACTGACGCGACCATTCGCCAACAGGTATATTGGATGTCTATATATATATAAGCTTTATACTCGTATTTGGTTGTAGCATTCACAATAAGAAAATCCTAAAAGCTTGTAATTTTTGTTTTTTTTTGATAATCTTTCATCAGTATGATAGTGATGGATATGTTGCCGGAATTAACTACCGAGATACTTCAGCGCCTCCAAACTACATAAATCGTTTTAACAAGCAAATGTGTATGCGAAGAATGGAATACTATCCTTGGGGAAAAAAGAATTGGATTCCTTTTTGGTGTCACACCAAGAATGGGGAAAGATAAAGTTACCCAACTCTTTTATAGAGAGGAAGATTTCAGCCCGATCGTAACAACCAACAATCATGATGCCCCGAATGATGGAACCCATGATGATTGGACTATGTTGCACCCAATAGTTGGATCTTGCAATGGTCTGGTTTATTTTTATGTTTCACACCACGGCATACAAGATCCTGTATATATTATGAATCCAGAAACTGGTGACCATCTCCATCTGCCACAACTATGCATCCCAATTGCAACGGATCAAGTACTTTCATGGTATCCACGATACAACATAATTGGGGGTTTCGGATACTGTCAACGTACCAATGAGTACAAGGTAGTTCGAATTCACATGGATGGTAAAGTCCAAATACACACTTTAGGAGACAAGAGGGGATGGAGGAACATAGCATGGGAGATTCCTTATACTTTTCGGAGTTCAGGTGTGTACGCACACGGTTGTATTTTTTGGATAGATTGTTGTCAGCAAGATATTGGCATAATATCTTTCCATTTGGACACTGAGACGTTCCATCAACATTTGCCACCCCCGCATCATATTCCTGGGAGTGAATTTTAGATAAATACTTACCCATCACTTCGGATGGTCATGTTCGGAGTTCGCATTTTATTTTACTACATCCATGAGGGAATTGATCGGCCCCAGATAGATTTTTGGGCTCCCATTTCCAAAGAAAATATTCATACATGGGCACCTGGCGGGGAATGGAATTGGAATTATGAGATAAGCATTTTCTTTAAAGAGGATGAATGGCCGACTCATAACCCGATAGCCTTTATACATAACAAAGAACTCTTATTTTGGCAGATAGGTGTTTATTGCGTTACAATACACTCACCAGAACTTGGACGGAAATTTGGGGGGCACTACCGTGGGAAACAAGGGTTGCAATTATTCCTCACATGAGGAGCGCTGTCTCGTTGAAGAATTTTGGTGGACAATCGAAAACGTGTACTCATGATGTACATGCCACTAACACATTCCTAGGCTTATCTATGTAGCTTTTTTTCTTGCAGTTGTGTGTGTGTTTTTTTTTTTTTGGTATTTGGATTTTTTTCTATGCTGAAATGTACAATTTATTCCTTGGGTTATTTATGTTGCTTTTTTTTCCTTGTATTTTTTTGTTTTTGTTTTGGTGTTTTGGATTTTTTTCTATGTTGAAATGTTCAATTTCGTGCATCAACATGAAAGTGTTGCCGCTAAATGTTGGGTCATTGTTTAACTAGCCAACATTTGGTTTTTTCCTTTTTTTGTGTTACACCTATGGTCCATCCGGCCGGGCCACCCCAACCGACTTAGGTAATTAAATTAAAAAGGAAATTAGATAAATATGAAAATATTCATTCCATATATCTCATGAGATCATAATTTATTTTAGTTTGTTATGTTTGTTATGTATATTAGATTAAAAAGGAAATTAGATAAACATGAAAATATTCATTCCATATCTCCTTATATTGATAGAATATTCGATGTAAATACCAAAGAATAGGTGATTTAAGATACTGATGGAAAACCTAAGAAATTAGGGTTTTCCTTAGAAATATATATATAAATTACACCAAGCATAGAAAAAATTAACATAGAGTATTAAGAGGAAAAAATGAGTTCTGCTAAGAGGGACTGCAGAAATGAAACTGAAGAGAGGATCCAAAAATGTCCTCGACTGATGGCTGGTCCTCGTAAATTGAGGATTATCATTACTGTAGACGGAATAACTATTATTCCTGGTGTTCCTCTCGACGCTGTAATTAGTTCTGTTGTCAGTAGTGTTGACAATGATGATGTTCCTATTTATGCTGATGTTATTCCTGGTGTTCCTCTGGACGTTGTAATCAGTAGCGTTGAGGATGCTGATGTTCCTGCTTATGCTGATGTTCCTACTGTAAATGATGATGCTCCTGCTTCTATTATGGAAATTATTGATGAAGATCGTCCCGATGTTCCGATATGGCAGATAATCCAAAAGTTAACAAGCATGATCTTAACAAGCATGTGGAGCCCGATGAAGCAGAAAATGACAAATCTGAGGATGACAAGGCGCCCAAGCCTGCTGGTTGGAGTGATCAGGTTCACCTCAGCATTGCAAGAAGAATTGTTTGAAGATGGGGGATGGTTCATTTGATATGTTTTTTTTTTGATGATATGGTTTGATTTATTGATTTCATTTTGTGGACGCTTTGAAAGTTGTTTTTGTTTCTTGTTTCTTGTTTCGTTTGCTAATTTTGTCATTTAGAAGAAGGTGATGTTTATGAATTTTTTTATTATTTAGGTATTGGAATCATGAAATAAATCAGATAATTATTTACAAGTTCATAGAGTTTACACAATGCAATATACTCTTGCAAATTTATTTATTTATGAGGTGTGCATTCTTTTGGAAAAATAAATATAATTAGCTGAAAGAACGGAGGAAATGTAGAAAAATACAGTTTTCCCCCTGTAAACAATAAGAATAAATTTATCACTTTAGGTCTGATCTTATTATCTCCTTGCCAATACTTTTAACAAAAATACGAGTTTGAACAAGTAAAGTGCTATTGAAAGTAAAGTACTGTTATACGACGATGTTAATGATAATGATCTTTGCGTAGAATTGGATGAGAATGAGGAACCAGACTAATCTGACAAAGAACCAGACTCATCTAACAAGTTCTTTGCTTTTTAAACAGGGTTTTTGATGACCATTTTGTTTTCAGTGGTGGTTTTATTTATTTTTTAAGTACTGCACTAGATGGAGGCTTTTTACGCTGATAGATAGGTTGACATTTATGTGATGAGTGATTCACGTTGAACTTTACGTTTTCTGGAAATGATGAACATGAAAATGGATGGGTTTAGTTTATTTATCTTTATTAGCTTACTGTATGATTAGAATAATATGTTTCCTATATAGGTGCCACTAATAATTCATACGTTTCCTCCCTAAACCAAGAATAATACAGGAGACAACCCAGCTTAAAATTATTAAGGTAAATATTATTCGAAATAGGAAAGTACTTTTTTTCTATAGCCTCTTCTCGAGTTGGTTAGAGATAGGAAACAAAATTTCGAAAATTTTGGGAAACAATTTTATCATAACTGTCTACGATGTATTCTCTCATAAAATAAGGAAACTAACCATATTGGTAACACATCAAAAATTTGAAAATAAAAAAAGAAAAACACCAAAAATCTTTTGTTTGGCGGGTGATGAAAATGGATTTTACTGGGCGGGATGATTTCAAAAGGAAAATCAATTCCCGCCTGATGGTTTGGTTAAATTCCAAAAAGAAAAATAAAGATGAGTTCGATCTACTTTTTCAGTTTTTATTACTCGATTCATTCTCTCTATGAAATCATAATTCTACTACTATCGTCTCTAATCTTTACAAGGAACCTACCTCTTCAGACTCGGTCTTTGTTGTTGGTATTATTTCTACAACCCATTATCGAATGAATGTTAAATTGATGTTAGATTTTTTGTTCGATCTCATGGAATCAGATGTTAGATCTTATAGGTTTACTAGTTAAAGCATGATTAGGGTTTTTATTCTATCACTTCTTATAGGTTTACTAGTTAAATCATGAGTAGGGTTTTTATTCTATTACTATCTCTAATCTTTACAAGGAATCTACCTCTTTAAACTCGATCTTTGTTGCTGGTAATATTTCTACAACCCATTATCGAATGAATATAAAATTTATGTTAGATTTTTTGTTTGATCTCATGGAATCAGATGTTAGATCTTATAGGTTTACTTGTTAAAGCATGATTAGGGTTTTTCTTCGGCTGTATCAAAGAACAAGTTAATGACAATCACGGGTTGTACGATGAGATGCGATTTCATTTTTTTACAACAATAATATTTTAGGCTTAAGTTACATGCATGAACTATTATAAGATTTAGGTAAGGATCTTTCTTTCATGTTACTTAGTTAGATTTTACAAAATAAAATAAAAATAAAAAACTTAACGATGCTAATTTTTTCTAGGGTTTTTGTTATTGTTTGGGTTGGATTTTGATTAAGAGTTAATAACTCTACTTTGATCGATGATGTTGTGTCAATCATATTTATATACAAGGCTTCTCAAGATTTAATCATTTGAGTCTCTGTTACTTGGTGAGCCTGTAACGTCTATATTTTAAGTTGCCACTTTTAATAATACCATGTTGCTGGTTGGCCAATTTGACTATATCTTCAAGCTAAAAATGGATAATCATTATCTGGTGCTTTAGTTCTCTTGGCTTTTGTAACAAAAAGTTATATAAGACCGTTTAACCGATACCTTTCACTTTGTGGATAACACCATAATCATGAGGAGATTTTGTGTGTTGCAGTGATGTTTTAGCCTCAAGTTACATGCATCACTGAGTTCATGTTTGTTTTTTTTTTCATATAATAGAAAATAGGTGTAACACATGTTGCCTATCCTGTTAGGTTTAGCTAATATTTTCCAAAATAAGCTCAAATTCCTAACTGGGATGCATGTACCTACACAGCTTTTGTCATGGCAGAAGATGATGATTACGACCAATGGAGGGAATCAGATGTTGAGGGGGATTCTGATGAAGAAACGGTGGATTTAGATGAGAGTCATGATGACATTGTACAATCAGATGACGATGATGGTGGAGATATGCTCCACACTACTAGATTTGAAGACTTAACAGGTAATGTGCGAAACCTTGTACTTACTTGTTTCTACTTAAACATCACATGGTTTCATATGTTGCCTCGGTTATTTCCAGAGTCAGAAGATTCTGAAAATGATGATTTGGAGGTGTTAGAAGAAAAAGAATTGGAAAATGCTCTTGAAGCAGAAAAGCAGCCACAACAAGAAGACTCTACAGAAGTGATCATAAAAGAGAGGGGAATGACAAGAATGTTGAAGCTGCATAGAGACTTCTCGATAAAAGATGCCAAAAGAAGGGATATTGAATTTGACAAAATGTTCCGGCCTATTGGTAACCATAGAATTGAATTCAGTAGTTACCTAGGATATTTGGTCCGTGATATGGTTGGCATAAAACATTTATGTTGGAAGGAAGTCCCTTCAACAACAAAAGAAAATATGTGGGAGAAAATTCTGGTATGCATATGCGGTTACCAATTCGTCGTTTTTGTTGTCTAACCGTGAGTCTGTGATTAACATACATTAGATGTTATTGCAGCTTCATTATGAGGTGCCCCATAAGCTGAAGCGAGTGGTCATGAAGCGTCTACCTGTTCAGCTGCGGGACTTCAGAAGGAAAGTGTACAACAATCATGTAAAACCCTTCCTGGAAATGCCGCACAAACTAAGAACTTTCCCCAAAAAGTACGAAACGGTAATGGACCAAGAGAAATGGGACAATTACCTTAATCATGTACTAAAATCGGCTATATTTAAGGTATGGAATACACATTGCTTTTTCTGATTTTGTGTTTCGTTTTTATTGTCTATCCCAGCATACTAATGAAATTATTTTTATTTCCTCTGCAAGAAAAATTCGGAGAGGGGAAAAAAGGCAATATCAGAATCCAAGTTCCCACATCGGACGGGACGAGGAGGATACTCGGGATTAAAACTAAAATTAGTAAGTCTGTTGTCTTATTTATTATACATTGCACAGTAAAACCGGCCATATCAGATACTTCTGTTTTGTATGTCGTTTTGCGTGTCTCATATATGCAAAAACTTAAAACGGTATAGGGATGTGTCCTCTTACACCAATCTGTAATTTTGTCACATTAGACGCTTTGGAATAGGTTTTCTGTTTTACACAGTTAATATTTATGCAGATGTAAATCCTTACTTGTTTCTGGTAACTACTAGGTCCAAAACGGAAATGTTGTCGAAGAAGATCTTGAAGACCGGTGCTTCATGTGAGCAAGAGCACGCGAAAACAAAGACGTAATTGTTCCAGACGAGTTTGTCAGGAAGAAGACATCTGAAGTTGTGAGAAAACAGAAACTTTACAGTCCTCATGTTTTTAACCAAAGTAAGTGCACAATAATTGCGCAAGGTTTAAATCAGAATTTAACACATTATTTGAACAGGAAGAGAAGCGGAAGATGATTCTAGAGGGAACTCTAACGGTTGGTCATAACGAGGATGCCCTAACAGTTGCGATCGTCCCGGATAAGGGTGGACATGTCAAGGGGGCTGGCTTTGGAGTGACGACAACCCTTTACTTTCCAAATGGAAGAAAACCAAGACACTCGAAAGAGAATGATGAACTGCGTGAAAAGCTGAAATCTAAGGAGAAAGAACTAGAGTCTACTAAAAATGCGTATCAGAGATTGACAGATAACTTGTTATCTTAAGGAGTCGACATTGCGAAAATTGTGGGCAACAATATCAGCAAGTCTGGAGGAGAGGTAAGTGAACCGAGTTTTGATTAGATTGTGTAATTTTTTTTTAAAAAATTGGCAGACAGTATCTGATTTTTTCAAACAATGTGTTCAACTACATTCACAGGATGCAGGACCTATCAACGCCTCCAATCGATCTAAGAATAACATAGGTCCAGAATCAGTTAAGCAACTTCAAAAAAAACATGGGAAATCCGGTCCGCAGAAGTCATCTGAAAGCACCAAAGGGTCCGCGAAGCGGGTCTCTCCTTGTACTAAAACGCCGACCGTTTCTACTGAATCCCAGCCGTCTTTAATATCAAAAAAGAAGTCTTCGTCTCCTTCATCCACTGGGGAATCTCAGAATATGCCATCTGAAAAAGTTACCATTGATGTATGGTTTTCCAACGCGTTTAAATTTTGAATCTTCCATTTACTATCTCTCATGCGCCTTGTGTTTCTGCAGGGCACAGGATGCAAACTTTGGTTTGGAGAAAAGGACAACATTGTTGCCATTGGTAGAGCTTACTCTTCAAAGAAGGTATCTTATAAAATGAAGTCAGGAATGACGCGTGAGGTTACATGCTATAGCGTCATGGTTAGTGAAGTACTAAATGAAACCATCAAATTACCCTTTGGCAAATCTTCTGGGATAAAAACTTTAAAAGATGTTGGTGATGCTGAAATTTGTTGGCCATCAAATCAAACCATCTTGGATCAAAAGGTTGGTTTCTATGCTTGTTTGCTTTATTAACTCATTGGATAAGTTTTTACACAAACCAGTTTTATATATATACCTTGTTTGAAATAAGAGACGAATATGTTATCAGCTATATGAATCACGGACGTTAGTGTATATTTTAGAGAACCTTATAGAACGAGATATGTGGTTAGCTATTTGATTGTGAGTCAGTTGTGCATTTTTCTTAAATGGTTTCACTGCAAAAACAAGGTACAACTTTCATTTCAATTTTCTGATGCAGGTAAGTCAACCAAAACATTCTGAGGCTGTGAAATCACCGGATCTACTCAACGGAAGACAATCTCGTATCGCAATATCTGAAAAAGTTCTGAAGGTATGTGTTTTAAACCAGTTACATGATCTTAAGACCATATGAGTCTGAAATATGCTATCAACTACTATATGAATCACGGATTCTAGGGTGTATTTTGGAGAATCTTGTATATTTGTTACCTATTCATCCGTGTCTTCGCATTCACGGTGGAATTTGACATATTTGTCACCCGAATATGGAATATTACTCTACTGCTGCAGGTAAGTAACAAAATTCGGGGAAACATACTTTGGATGTGACATCAAAAGATCCACCTAGTCGGAGCCAATCTGAGATCACGACAACAAAAGCAGTTTCTCCGGTATCTGTTTTATTTTTACATGCATTTTAAATATCAATTTGTTTTGAAGTTTTCGCTTGAAGATGTTCATATGCCATATATTTCCGCAGGGTAGAAGGTGCAACCTTTTTGACGAGCTGTCTAAGGCAAACGTCCTTTCTAGAGGTAGAGCTTTTCTGTTAACAGGAAAACAACAATTACATGGAAAGGATGGGTTGGAGGTTGATTGCCACAAAATCCTGATTGATGAAGTAATAAAACCGAATTTCTGTCTACCCGTACGATTTGTTGATATGGAAATAATAGGGCAAACTTTTGGAAAAGTGATTCCTTGGCCAAAGTATGGTGTTCAGTTTACCGAGCATGCTAAGAAGGTTAGTTGCTTGGCTTGTTTGATTTGTAAGTCGAATATACATAAACCAGTCTATCAATTATATGAATCACCGATCCAAGTGTAAATTAGAGAACCTAGAAAAATAGAAACATGTGTAACTTTTAAAGTAACTAATAACTCTTTTAATCTTATGCAGAACCCTACCAGTAATTCACAACCAACTACTTCTCTGCGGAAGTCTCCTTCACGTAGCAACCCTTTTGATGGATCTAAGAAGCAGTCTGCTAATCTTATGCAGGACTCTACAAGTAATTCCCAACCAAATCCTTCAATATCTCTAGAGAAGTCGTGCACATCTACCACAGAACATCTGGATAAGACATCTAATTGAGTATGTTTTTTTTTGATTTTTTTTTCTTCGTAAATCTATATTGCTAATTCTAGCATCTTCTTTTTATATGATGTTCATATGTCGTATCTCCGCAGAAAGCAAAATACGACTTTTGGAATGGATCTAGGGGAAATGTCGTTGCTAGAGGAAGTATTTTACCTATGGTGCCTAACCAAAAAATACATGGACAAGATCTTCCTAGTAACTGTTATGTTGTCAATATTCAGGAGGTTATAGTTCCATCGTTCGTGTTAACCGAACCAAGTGGTGAGTTTAAGTTATTAGGGGAAGCTAATGATGGTTTCGTGGCATGGCCAAAAGATAACTGTTCCATCTATGATGACAAGGTTAGTTTCTTAGCTCTTTTGCTTTGTTAATCAAGTATATAAATAGTTTAACAAAAATCGTGTATTCAGTTTGATTAAAGAATAAGTACGAGATAGAAATATATTAACACCTAAATGGAACATGAATGCCAGTGTAAATTTGAAAATTGATATTTGGTTACGGATTTTATTATGGGCGTCAGCTGTGAAAAATGCCGCGGCCTTCAATGAAGTTGGCTTTATTACATTGTTGGAAAAATGACTTTTGTCTGTCTCTTGTTGAGAATTCACATGATAGACGAATTCGCCTTGGATTTAGAATATATATATATAATACATTTAATCTCTTGCTGCAGGAAACTCCACAGCATGGATAACCTCATGAGCAACCAGAACCAGTTTTAGATTCTGAGAAGAAATTGGACAGTGAAAAAATGAATGAGGAGCACCTAGCAGTCAATCCACATTCGGGGGGGAGTCAAGCAGCCTCTGAAAATATTTCTCAGAAGACTAAAAAGGCGCAGAGAAGGTTATATGTACCAATTGTGCAGAAGGCATTGCAACTTTCAGCTGCGCGCCAGGGGAAGACAAGGTTTGGCACGTCGAGAATGTCACAACCTGATCCATTGCATGCAGAGACACCACCATCAAAAAAGTTGAAGAAAAACTGATGATTTTTGGATAAATGCTCATATAACAAGTTCTTTGCTTTTTTAAACAGGGTTTTTGATGTGTGAACTTTTAGTTTACGTATTTTTTAAGTACTGCACTAGATGCATGCATTTTACGTTGATAGATAGGTTGACATTTATGTGATGAATGATTCACGCTGAATTTTTATGTTTTCTGGAAATGATGAACATGAAAATGGATGGGTTTAGTTTATTTATCTTTAGTAGCTTACTGTATGATTGATTACCAATCCAGATGAACCATGGGTTGTTATTATGAAGGAAAAATATTTTCATGCTGTTAATCCTTTAACTGATATTGTGAATAAACAGGGGTCTTGGATTTGGCAAGGAATATGCACAAGTTTGAATATAATTAAAAGACACTACATATGGGAGATAGGTGATGGTACTTCTATGCAAATTTGGAAAGATACTTGGATTCCAAATATTCACAGACCTCCAGATAGTCATTTTAGCTCTTTTAATATGAAAACTGTGAATCATCTCATTAACCAAGACTCTAAGTCTTGGAATTCTGATATTTTGAATGTTTTGTTTGATGAAGATACTGTTAAAAGGATTACTGACATAAGAATTCCTATTGCAGGTAAAGATAAGCTGAGATGGAAGCCTTCCAGCAATGGAATGTTTACTATAAAATCTGCTTGCACTGCCATCTTGAATGAAAACTTATCTACTAAGCCAACTAAGAACAACTTAGACATCTGCTGGAAATCCTTTTGGAGATATAAGCTACCTCCCAGAATTCAGTATTTTATATGGAAATTCCTACATGGTTGCATTACTACTAAACATAGACTTGCTAGGTTCACTAAACATAAAGATAGTATATGTGCTATTTGTAGTGGTAACCCTGAAACTATTCAACATCTGTTCTTTGATTGTCATCATGTCAGACATATATGGGATTCAATAGACTCTATATTATCTACTATCCTCCAGGGTCTAGACTTACAAAATTGGATAAGTGGTTTCTTTCTAAAGGCAAACAATGGTAATGCCCAAGGATTTTAGTCTGTATGAGAGTGCCAGTTTCATTTTGTGGCTAACCTGGAAGGCTAGATGTGATACAGTTTTTGAAAACACGCCATTTAACAGTAACATTATTATAAACAACATTGTCAGGCAGATTGAGGACTGGAAAAGGGCTAAAAGTATGCAAACTAGTAGCAACAGTGCTTTGAGAATAATTGGTAAGAACTGGAAGGCTCCTATAGATGATATATACAAATTGAATTTTGATGCTTCCTATATTGATAAAACTGTATTATCAGGATGGGGACTGATTTGTAGATATTCTGCAGGAAACAACCATGGACAGCGAGGAGGTGCATCTATAGCCATTGATCCATAGAAAGCTGAAGGGCATTCTCTCCTAGAAGAAGTACAATGGGCTCACAGTAAGGGATGGCGAAAAATTCACTTGGAAGGAGATTGTCAGAATGTTATAACAGCTGTGAATGGGAAGGCTACAACAGTTAAATGGACAACATATAATTTAATCCATGATGCATTAGTTATATTAAGTTATTTTGATTCTTGGGTTTGCACTTATGCCCATAGGGATGCAAATCCTATCGCAGACTCTATAGCAAAGTATGCAAGAACACAAACAATTTGCTTTTGTTGGTTTAATAATCTGTCTGTATGGATCAATCTTCTGATTCAACAGGATAAAAACAATATGCAAGCTTGCTTATCAATATATTTATTCTTTCCTATTAAAAAAAATATTGTATGATTAGAAGAATACGTTTCCTACATAGGTGCCACTAATAATTCATACGTTTCCTCCCTAATCCAAGAATAATACAGGATACAACCCAGGTTAAAATTTTTAAGGAAAATATTATTCGAAATAGGAAAGTAATTTTTTTCTATGGCCTTTTCTCGAGTTGGTTAGAGATAGGAAACTAAATTTCGAAAATTTTGGGAAACAATTTTATCATAGTTGTCTGCGATATATTCTCTCATAAAATAAAGGAAACTAACCATATTGGTCACACATCAAAAATTTGGAAATAAAAAAAGAAAAACACCAAAAATCTTTTGTTTGGCGTGCGATGAAAATGAATTTTACTGGGCGGGATGATTTCAAAAGGAAAATCAATTCCCGCCTGATGGTTTGGTTAAACTCCAAAAAGAAAAAGAAAGATGAGTTCGATCTACTTTTTCAGTTTTTATTACTCGATTCATTCTCTCTTTGAAATCATAATTATGCTACTATCTCTAATATTTACAACGAACCTACCTCTTCAGACTCGATCTTTGTTGTTGGTATTATTTCTACAACCGAATATTAAATTGATGTTAGATTTTTTATTCGATCTCATGGAATCAGATGTTAGATCTTATAGGTTTACTAGTTAAAGCATGATTAGGGTTTTTATTCTACTACTTCTAATATGTTTACCAGTTAAAGCATGATTAGGGTTTTTATTCTATTTTTACTATCTCTAATCTTTACAAGGAACCTACCTCGATCTTTGTTGTTGGTATTATTTATACAACCCATTATCGAATGAATATTAAACTGATGTTAGATTTTTTGTTCGATCTCATGGAATCAGATGTTAGATCTTATAGGTTTACTGGTTAAAGCATGACTAGGGTTTTTATTCGGCTATATCAAAGAACAAGTTAATGACGATGAGAGGTGATTTTATTTTGTTACAACAATACTGTTTTAGGCTTAAGTTACATGCATGAACTATTATAATATTTAGGTAAGAATCTTTCTTTCATGTTACTTAGTTAGGCTTTACTAGTTAGTTAGGCTTTACAAAACTTAACGATGCTAATTGTTTTCTCGGGTTTTTGTTATTGTTTGGGTTTGATTTAGATATAAATCTACTTTGATGGACGATGTTGTGTCAATCATATATATATATATATAAGGCTTCTCAAGATTTAATCATTTGAGTCTTTGTTACTTGGCGAGCCTGTAACGTCCGCATTTTAAGTTGCCACTTTTAATGATACCATGTTGCTAGTTGGAAAATTTGACTATCATCTTCAAGCTAAAAATGGATAATCATTATGTGGTGCTTTAGTACTCTTGGCTTTTGTAACAAAAAGTTATAGAAGACCGTTTAACCGGTACCTTTCGCTTTGTGGATAACACAATATTCATGAGGATATTTTGTGTATTGCAGTGATGTTTTATCCTCAAATTACATGCATCAATGAGGTCATGTTTGTTTTCTTTTCATATAATAGAAAAGAAGTGTAACACATGTAGCCTATCCTGTTAGGTTTAGCTAATATTCTCCAAAATAAGCTCAAATTCCTAACTGAGATGCACGTACCTACACAGCTTTTGTCATGGCAGAAGATGATTACAACGTCCCCCCAGAGGAGGACCAATGGGATGATGAGGTGGATTCTGATGGTGGCCATAGAATTGAATTCAATAGTTACCTAGGCTATTTGGCCCGTGATATGGTTGGCATAAAACATTTATGTTGGAAGGAAGTCCCTGCAACAACAAAACAAAATATGTGGGAGGAAATTCTGGTATGCATATGCGGTTATCAATTCGTCGTTTTTGTTGTCGAACTGTGAGTCTGTGATGAACATAAATTAGTTGTTATTGCAGTTTCATTATGAGGTGACCCATGAATATAAGCAAGCGGTCATGAAGCGTCTAGCTGTTCAGCTGCGGGACTTCAGAAGGAAATTATACAATAATCATGTAAAACCCTTCCTGGAAATACCGGAAAAACTAAAAACTTTCCCCAGAAAGTACGAAACGGTAATGGACCAAGAAGACTGGGACGAATAACTTAAGTATGTACTAGAATCGCCTATATTTAAGGTATGGAACACACATTTCTTTTTCTAATTTGTGTTTCATTCCTATTGTCTATGCCAGCATACTAATGAAATTGTTGTTATTTCCTCTGCAAGAAAAATTCGGAGAAGGGAACAGAGGCAATATCACAATCCAAGTCCCCACATCGGACAGTACGAGGAGGATACTCGGGATTAAAACTAAAATTAGTAAGTATGTTTTCTTAAACCAGTTACATGATCTTAAACCATATGTCTGAAATATGATATCAACTATATGAATCACGGATGATAGGGTATATTTTGGAGAATCTTGTATATTTGTTACCTATTCAATTCATCAGTGTCTTCGCATTCATGGTCTAAGAAGCAGTCTCCTAATCTTATGCAGAACTCTACCAGTAATTCCCAACCAAATCCTTCAATATCTCTAAAAAAGTCGTGCACATATATGGCAGAACCTATGGCTAAGACATCTAATGGAGTATTTTTTTTATTATTATTTTTTTCTTCGTAAATCTATATTGCTAATCCTAGCATCTTCTTTTTATATGATGTTCATATGCCGTATCTCCGCAGAAAGCAAAATACGACTTTTGGAATGGATCTAGGGGAAACGTTGTTGCTAGAGGCAGTATTTTTCCTAAGGTGCCTAACCAGAAAATACATCGACAAGAGCTTCCTGAACACTGTTATGCTGCTAATATTCTGGAGGTCATAGATCCATCATTCGTGTTAACGGAACCAAGTGGTGAGTTTAAGTTATTAGGGGAAGTTAAAGATGGTTTTGTGGCATGTACGAAAGATAATTGTTCCATCTCTGATGACAAGGTTAGTTTCTTAGATATTTTGCTTTGTTAATCAAGTATATAAATTGTTTTACGTAAATCAATCGTGTATTCAGTTTGATTAAATAATAAGTACGAGATAGAAATATATTAACACCTAAATGGAACATGAATGCCAGTGTAAATTAGAAAATTGATATTTGGTTACGGATTTTATTATGGGCGTCAGCTATGTAAAATGGCGCGGCCTTCAGTAAAGTTGGCTTTATCACATTGTTGGAAAAATGACTTTTGTCTGTCTCTTGTTGAGAATTCATATGACAGACGAATTCGCCTTGGATTTAGAATATATACACACATATATATATATATATAATACATTTAATCTCTTGCTGCAGGAAACTCCACAACATGGAAAACCTCATAAGCAACCAGAACCAGTTTTAGATTTTGAGAAGAAATTGGACAGTGATAAACTGAATGAGGAGCACCTAGCAGTCAATCCACATTTAGGGAGTCATGCATGCAGCCTCTGAAAAGCTTTCTCAGAAGAATAAAAAGGCGCAAAGAAGGTTATATGCACCAACTGTGCAGAAGGCATACCAACTTTGAGATGGGAAACAGAGGAAGACAAGGTTTGGCGCGTCGAGAATCTCACAAACTGATCCATTGCATGCAGAGACACCACCATCAAAAAAGTTGAAGAAAAACTGATGATTTTTGGATAAATGATCTTTAATATTATTTTTTTGCAAACAGTTAGACCAAAGCTCAACAATTTTTACTGTGTTATTAATAATAATATGAATTTTTGGCATATATGAATTTCAGATTTAACCACAATTTATAAAGTATATAAGAGAATTTGGATAGTGCCAGGTGGATGGTTTAGATGCGCCATATCTGAACGGCTTAGAGGCGTCACATGCGTAATATACACGCTTCGAGATTAATTGGCGTGGCTAAACATAACATAAAGACACATTAAGCAGATATAAATTGGCGTGGCTAAATATCATATAAAGCCACGTTATATGGCGTGTCTATAGGTTCTCCGATGAACGGCTCCCAACATTACATGTGGACGGTCAACGTTACATCTGAACGGTCAATATTGCATCATCTTAAACGAGATCCAATGGTACCTAATACAGCCACGTGGATGAAGGTAATTGTAAATTGGCGTGGCAAAATATCACATATAGCCACACTCTTTGGGGCGTGTCTATAGGAAATCAGTGAACGGCTCACAATGTTACATGTGGACGGTGGAGGATGCATATAATTGAACGGTCAATATTGCATCATCTTAAATGATATCCAACGATTCCTAATACGGCCACGTGGATCGAGGTAATTGTAAATTGGCGTGGCTAAATATCACATATAGCCACACTCTTTGGGGCGTGTCTATAGGAAATCAGTGAACGACTCACAATGTTACATGTGGACGGTGAAGGATGTATATAATTGAACGGTCAATATTGCATCATCTTAAATGAGATCCAACGATTCCTAATACGGCCACGTGGATCAAGGTAATTGTAAATTGGCGTGGCTAAATAGCACATATAGCCACGCTATATGGGGCGTGTCTATAGGATATCCAATCAACGGCTCACAACATTACATGTGGACGGTGAAGGATGCATATAATTTAACGGTCAATATTGCATCATCTTAAATGAGATCCAACGATTCGTAATATGGCTATGTGGACCAAGGTAACTGGAAATTGGCGTGGCTAAATATCACATATAGCCACGCTCTATGGGGCGTGTCTATAGGATCCAATGAACAGTTCACAACGTTACATGTGGATGGTATTCAACGGTTCCTAATGCAGCCACGTGGATGAAAGTAAGTGAAATTGGCGTGGCTAAAACATAACATATAACCACGTTAAACCTATATGGCGTGTCTATCGGATAACCAATGGCTACGCCAAAAAGAAATTTGCATGTCTAAAGTGAACCAAATAGGCATGCCAAAACGCAATTTGTGTGTCTATAGTGAATCAAATAGCCACGCCAAAAGCAATTTGCGTGTCTAAAGTGAACCAAATAGCCACGCCAATAAGCAATTTGTGTGTCTAAAGTGAACCAAATAGCCACGCCAAAAAGCAATTTGCGTGTCTATAGTGAATCAAATAGACACGCCAAAAGAAATTTGCGTATCTATAGTGAACCAAATAGCCATGCCAAAACAATAAATCGTGTGTCTATAGAGTACCAGCACTTAAGTTTTTGGGACCCTATATAGCAACGCCTATATGGCTCTGGCGTGTCTATTTCATGCAGAAATAGACACGCATGGCAGGCGTGGGTATAAGCTACCTAAAACCACGCCATGTTACTGATTAAAGATTTTTCGTGGGGTTGTAGTAATGAAGGTTCGAACTCTAAGACTTGTGAAGGTGAAGGATTTTTAGATTTACAAAAATTATATACAAAAATATTGACAAATTGGTAGAGAGGTACTGGGACTAATGATTCGGCCAATCTTCATAACATAGGGCTCAATGATTTATTCTCAACAATAATCGTTCAAAACATATATGGACTCTTATTTTGCCAAAGTAGATTCTCAAAACATTGATTGTAAATGTTAAGCATGGAACATCAAATCACCAAAGCTAAGCATGACCCATCTAATCAAATAACACCCAATTTAATCAAATCATATTTCAATTAATTTTTAATGCAAAAGTCTTAAAAAGAATTAATAAAATTACCCATGTATGAAGCTCGGCCTCCTCCGTCTTCCCAGTGTTGGGGTTTAACTCATCATAGTAAAAATGCTCTCAAAATAATTTATTATGGCTCAAAAATGGTTTACAAATGATGAGAAGAAGAGAAAATGGTGTAAAACTGTAATCTGCGACGCACAAAAAGCGTCACAGAATGAACGATAAAAGACAAGTGTTGCTGCTGTTTAGACTGCGCTGCGACCCACGGCTGTGCGTCTTAGACACTGTTCATAAACGACTGTCCTTGCGAGTCCGTTCTTCGTGTTCTTGGTGTTCTTCATCATCAGCAGCAGCAGCAACAGAGTTTCATCAACTCTTGATTTCTGCTTCTCTGGACCTCCTCTCGACCCCAAACTCTCGACACCCCTTCTAGTAGACCCAAAGATCATATTTATACTCAAAGACACGCTGAAATCCCTCGCCATAACTCCAAATAATTCGTCTTTACTCGGCAGTGAATAACATTATTTTTGAATATTTTCTTACCAGATTTGGAATTTCACACGTAAACTTCCTCCCAGCACGCTCCAAATCGATTTATCACGACCCAAAGTGTTGCCCGAGCCATCAAACATGAGCAGAACACTTCCAGAACTCTCCATAATGCGTGATTATCTTATCCCTGTGTGTGTGTGTCTGTTTTGAGCTCGTGAATTGTCTAGAAAATTGTAGCCAATTCTGGGATAAACGAACACTCACACTAGCTTACTTATGTCATATCACAACTTCCCACCAAATTTCAGCGATTGAATCGCACTAGAACACCTTCATTTTCTCGATCACAAATCTGCCAGTTTTGAATATATTTTTCCCGCCAAAAAGCTGCTTTTGAATTTAAAGAGAAGACGGATGCCCCTTAACCAGAGCTTGGGTGCGAATAACAATTGGGGTGGAAATAGTAATTTTTCTGGGTTCCTCCGGGACATTTCTGGGACGCTCTTAGTAATTTTCTCCGGGGTGTAAAACGCTATTTTTCGAGCCCATTTCGCCGCAAGGGATTATTTCTCTAAAAATTCCTACAAAGACATAAAATAACGAAATTAGTACAAAATCGAGTGCTAACAATATATAGTATTGAGATCAAATTAGACACAAAAATGCGTCTATCAAATACCCCCAAACTTATTATTTGCTAGTCCCGAGCAAAACTAAAAAATAAAACCGAGTTAATCTCGGGTGGGTTTAACAGAGGTGTACCCACAAAAACCATGACTTCTAATTGGTCACAAGTATCCAAAGAGCTATGAGGACATACATATTCTCAACCTATCTCCAAGTAACTAGAATGCCAGAGAAATTAAAGGTGTCAGCTCTAAAGCTGACCGAAGAAAAGGGGAGACACATCCGCACGACTGCTAGATAAAGAGATATCCGCTACACAACTAGATAAACATTGTAAGATGCGTCCGCTGCTTTACAACTGGATAAGATTAGGAGAGATATAAAAATGAGAGGGACATCTGCTACACAGCTGGACTAATTACGTGTGATGAGTTAAACCAGTGCTAGAAAGATCTTGTGCCTGATTGAAAGCAGACTAACAAAGCAACCAAAATGCATCTTTCTTCGACTCTCTCACAGTGCTCAGTAGAAACAACGCCTTCTTCGGTCTTCAACTGTTGATGATAAACTCTCGAACCTCATAGAACCTTGACAATTAACTCTTCTCTTCGATTTCTTGCTTGACTTATAAATTTCTTCTTCCCTATGGACTTATTGAATCAAAAAGAACGTAATGATGTTTCATTTTATTTTATTTTTTCTTTTTTTTTTCATTCATTTTATTTTTTTTTTTTAAAACAAAAAATTACAAGACAAAAATTTACATGGCCATGAGAGAAGGACTTTCAAAACTTGGATCTTCACAACTTGTGATGTCTTGGTATCATGAACTTCAACAACTTATATCATTTGCTCTTGTAACTTCTTGTAACTAAGTCTTCAACTTTGATTTTTGAATTATTCTTTTCTATTGTTGCTTCTAAACCTTAAACGTCTTCAACTTTTTCATAAATTTTGATGTCACTCCGCTTGTTGATGATGATAAGTTTCTACTGAGAGAGAGTCGTAATCCAGTAACTAAGACTACATTGTGAGGTTGCTCTGTCTTTCTGGCATTTCCTTCTGACCTACTTGCCTTTCCATCATGGATGGTTAGGTCCATCACGGTTACCCTCTAAAAGGAACAAGTTCTCTCCTGAATTTCAAGGATCTCAATGTCTTTTTCTCTAATGTCTCAATAGGTT
>NW_020621936.1:14298579-14398049 GCF_003573695.1 Papaver somniferum | reverse complement strand
ACTAAAATGTTTCTCCCATACCCCCAAACTTAAATCTAACATTGTCCTCGATGTTCTAAAGATAAAATTAAAAGCATGAACAAGGAGAAACTGTTACCAATGAAGCAAAAGAGATAAGGAAAGATATTACCATGTCGCATGAATATTGGGTTACCTCCCAAGAAGTGCTAAGTTTAAAGTCTTCAGCCAGACTAAGCAAGGATTAGTCACCACGTAGAATCATATAGTAGTAGCCGGAATAACTGTGGGTCATCTGGATCAAAAAGTGTTACCCACAAGAAGAGAAAACTGCAACAGACCAAGAAGATACCGAACATACCCTTGCTTAAGACAACTACATCTAGTTGTGGTTCAGGTTCAGGCTCTATAAAAGGGTCTAAATAAAAGGTTTTCATCGGTTGGATTTCCTCAAAGCTAAGATCCGGTTTAGGTATTAGAGTATGGAAAAACTCAACTAAGAACTTATAAGCACATAACAACAACCTGAATAACTGGGGATCCTCTAAGTCAATCAGATTTGACTCACACAGCTGACCACAATGAAAGAGGTGGTCTTCCTTAAGAAAATGTGTCGACCCTAATATCCTAAAGTGATTAGGTTTAGTCTCAAAACTTAATAACCGACACATCTTAAAATCAAAAGTTCCCACAATTGGTAGAAACGTTTTTGGTGGGAAAACAAAGTCAATCTTGGTATTATTGCCTGGGTTAACCACATCAACCAGAGGATGGGTTTCTAACAGTTGAGACTCGTGTTGAATATTATTAAGTTCGGGAAAACGAGTACGAAGATAGTCTCGTAAGATGGGTGAGGCACTGATGTCAAGTCCCAAGTGAGGGATATTTTTAAGAGTTACAGAACACGGAGAATGATAATCACCACCAAACTTAGAGTTTTCGGCGTCTCTAGGTAGACTGGTCATAATCTCCCTAATTTCTAGGTCATCAGATTCCTGAAAGTGGGCGATTGATTTTTCTAAGTCAGGTTCATCCCCGCTAATCTCTACGAGTTCTTCTAAGACTATTGTTTCTAAATCGTTTGACTCGAAAACAGTACTCTCAAGATAAACTGGTTCCTCTAAACCATCATCGGTTTCGTAATCATCGTCTAAAACGGGGGTATTTCTAGTCAAATCCTCGTCCTTTTGAATAGGTAAATAATTATTAAAATTATTTGGATTTGAACTAGAAATATCATTATAATCATCATCACCATCCTCCTCCTCATCATCATCACAATATAATTTTTGATATTCACGAATTCTCAAGCTTTGTTCCCAACTACATGGTCTATGTTTATAATATTTCTCATAGATCGTTAGAGGTGATTCTTCAATAAAAGTTGGAGTATCCATATATCGCTGCCCACGCATATATTCACCAAGAGTCATTTCCGAAGACGTCTCTTGATAACGAGAATTTCTAGACATATATTCTCGCAACGTCATCGCAGGTGGCGTCTCCTCAAAAGGATTCATCACCGAAGAAATATAAACTACAGAGGGATTTTATACAATCACAAACAAGGCCGAATCGACTCCACCAAAGCAAACCTAAAGATTTCTAGCAAACAAAAAGCATGATGGCTCCACTTAGATTGTTTCTAGACCAGCTTCTATCTCTCGAAGGGGAATTCGTTACAGTTTGAGCAACCCCTCTGGATCAATCCGAGCTAATGTGAGATGAAACTGAGGCGAGGGAAGCTCAATGGAGCTTTGATACCCAAGGCCTCACCGGCATTACAAGGCGGCTTGTTTCAACTCCCAGAAGTCACCATGAACTTTGAAGTTGCTTAAAAGGTAACCAATATCCTTCGAAATTTTTTCATAACAAGCTCGATACCTTATAGGTCTCTTTCTAATCAGATTTTAAATCTTGGGTTCGCGTTAGGTTTTGTTTTCCTAAAACGGGCAAGAAGGGAACGGTGATGAAATCCGAACCCTTATCTTGTTTAGGCCAGGCCTTGCCCTTTAGTAGGAAAATAAAGACAGTCCGGTTCGTCCTCAAACAATTATCACCTTAAGGCATACAATAACTCGCTTGCAGGGGATTCGCGAGTGTTTCGATTGGACTTACCTCCCGTACCAGACGGGGGATGAACCGTTGTCGTCGACTCGGGACACGACTCCTATGCCGTGTACGAACCCGAGGGGCCGAGACGATATAGTAATCGTCGTCCTTCCCTGCACACAGTTTATATAATTTTATTTTATTTTTAATAATAATACCCTTCCGTAGGGTTAAAAAAAGAATAAAGTCCAATTTTCCAGAATAAAGTCCAACTAAAAAGTCCAAAAATTACAAAAATTATGAAAGATAAAGCCTACTTACAAATCCTAAAAAAAAATTATGTCTCTTTTTTTTTTCTTCTCTTTTAGCTTTTAGCTTTAAGCTTTTTGTTCCCAAGTCCTTAGTATTCCACTTCGAACCTGTAAATCAAAGACACAAAAAGAAACGTAAAAAGGAACAAATAATAGTAAAAAAATAATAATAAAAACCTAAAAATTCTACCTATACACAAATCCGCGTCGGCGGCGCCAAAATGATTTAAGATTTTTCGTGGGGTTGTAGTAATGAAGGTTCGAACTCTAAGACTTGTGAAGGTGAAGGACTTTTAGATTTATAAAAATTATATACAAAAATATTGACAAATTGGTAGAGAGGTACTGGGACTAATGATTCGGCCAATCTTCATAACATAGGGCTCAATGATTTATTCTCAACAATAATCGTTCAAAACATATATGGACTCTTATTTTTCCAAAGTAGATTCTCAAAACATTGATTGTAAATGTTAAGCATGGAACATCAAATCACCTAAGCTAAGCATGACCCATCTAATCAAATAACACCCAATTTAATCAAATCATATTTCAATTAATTTTTAATGCAAAAGTCTTAAAAAGAATTAATAAAATTACCCATGTATGAAGCTCGGCCTCCTCCGTCGTCCCAGTGTTGGGGTTTAACTCATCATAGTAAAAATGCTCTCAAAATAATTTATTATGGCTCAAAAATGGTTTACAAATGATGAGAAGAAGAGAAAATGGTGTAAAACTGTAATCTGCGACGCACAAAAAGCGTCACAGAATGAACGATAAAAGACAAGTGTTGCTGCTGTTTAGACTGCGCTGCGACCCACGGCTGTGCGTCTTAGACACTGTTCATAAACAACTGTCCTTGCGAGTCCGTTCTTCGTGTTCTTGGTGTTCTTCATCATCAGCAGCAGCAGCAACATAGTTTCATCAACTCTTGATTTCTGCTTCTCTGGACCTCCTCTCGACCCCAAACTCTCGACACCCCTTCTAGTAGACCCAAAGATCATATTTATACTCAAAGACACGCTGAAATCCCTCGCCATAACTCCAAATAATTCGTCTTTACTCGGCAGTGAATAACATTATTTTTGAATATTTTCTTACCAGATTTGGAATTTCACACGTAAACTTCCTCCCAGCACGCTCCAAATCGATTTATCACGACCCAAAGTGTTGCTCCAGCCATCAAACATGAGCAGAACACTTCCAGAATTCTCCATAATGCGTGATTATCTTATCCCTGTGTGTGTGTGTCTGTTTTGAGCTCGTGAATTGTCTAGAAAATTGTAGCCAATTCTGGGATAAACGAACACTCGCACTAGCTTACTTATGTCATATCACAACTTCCCACCAAATTTCAGCGATTGAATCGCACTAGAACACCTTCATTTTCTCGATCACAAATCTGCTAGTTTTGAATATATTTTTCCCGCCAAAAAGCTGCTTTTGAATTTAAAGAGAAGACGGATGCCCCTTAACCAGAGCTTGGGTGCGAATAGCAATTGGGATGGAAATAGTAATTTTTCTGGGTTCCTCCGGGACATTTCTGGGACGCCCTTAGTAATTTTCTCCGGGGTGTAAAACGCTACTTTTCGAGCCCATTTCTCCGCAAGGGATTATTTCTCTAAAAATTCCTACAAAGACATAAAATAACGAAATTAGTACAAAATCGAGTGCCAACAATATATAGTATTGAGATCAAATTAGACACAAAAATGCGTCTATCAGTTACCTAAAATCACGCAAGCAGAAGTCACGCCTAGTCCAAACCGAACTGGTGTGACAAAACCCCTATGGACACGCCAATTTGGCGTGGCAAAAGGTTCTCTGTGTACTAGTGGTTATACTAGCCCGATTGAGCATATTTAATTTCCTAAGGGAAATCTAGACTGTCCATATCAGTCTCAGAAACAATCACGGCCACGCAGGTTGACCGCATGATTTAACCAGCCTAGACGAACCCTAGCAGGAGCAGGCTATCACCGTGATGACCACCAGCGGGCCTGTTTGTGCCCTAGCCGGTTGAACATCACACTCCTCTTCTCAGCGTGCCGAAACACCAACCCCAAAATAGGGTGGCCACGCTGCTTTGGAAGAAGATCGAATGAGCAAGACTGCTTAAGACAGTCTCAAAATGATCTTGATCGTCCAACTTCACTAGCCTGATTGGACGGCTTAGATCGCACCATGAAAGATGGAGGAGGCGCTAGCACACACATTAGCGGTCCCACTCTATCCCTACCTGATCGGTTTGCTCACGGCGTGGTCATGGAGCCACGATCGCATGACCGAAACATAGCTGGTGTGATGCTTTGCAAGCGTCACGAAAATTCCACTAATGTCTTAAATTGATCACAACCATCCAACTTCACCAGCATATTTGGATGACTTAGATCGTACTTAAGACCATTAGAGAAGTGCACGCATGTTCACCGTCAGCCCAATGTGGGCCCCACATGATTGGTTCCTCCAAAAGAGGAGCATAACTTTCCAAAACGTTTGGCCAAAATCATGGGTACGTACTGTTTTCAAAACCCTAATTAGCGTTTGCGGCGCTGCATAACTGTCGCATTTCGATCACGACCATCCATCTTCGCAAGCTTGGATGGAGGGTGTAGATATAGACTTAAAAGATCCCAAGCATGTCAACATGATTATTGTGGGCCCATATGAGATGAGGGTTTTGCGCTCAATGACTTGTATAATTAGGTCCATCACCTATATCCAAACAATACAGACAAGCATAGAAAACCAAATGTTGTCATCTGTATCCAGAAAACACCAGAACTGATAGCTTACATCATTGCAAGCCAGTTCCTCTTTCTGATACAAGTCATAAACAGCCAACACCTCTACAATCTCAACAACTTCTTCGCTTCCCTCCCTAAGATCAACCCCATATCCTTCACTTTGGATCGAAGCAAGTCTGGAACGACCATTTCTTGGTTTAGGCCAGAATTGCACAGATTAATCTCTCGAATCAAAAGCACTCCCGTGCAGTGCATTTGTTTTAGGGTTTAGATTCATTTCTCATCCACGCACCCCAAATTACCAAAACCAGCAGAAATAGTTTTCACCCATAAACACAAAGCATTCAATATTCATTGTTGGATGAAATCCTTATTTAAGATTCAATCTAAGTTTTCTTAAAACCAAAGCAATATCTCTCCACCGTTAAATGGTCTAAACTTGTTACACACAAATGAAATATACCTTCATTTAGATATGGGTAATCGTACCTAAACGTGTATATTTAGTTGGATCAATAACAGTTAACTGAAGTTAGCCGTACGAACACTTTTGTCTTAACCACATTCATCTAACACCTCAAGATCAAATATGATGATCAATCAATCATGAAAGATAATCAAATAATTCTAATTATGTTTCTCGTAGAGTTGTTCAATTGTTCACCATTTCATAGAAATATATATGAACCAATTGAAACAAAATCAGATTGATTCGTAATCGTACAAAGTACTTATATAAGAATCAATTCATGAACATTAAGCCACGGTTTGCAAAGATTGCATTCCTTCATTCATAAATGTATTTTTTCATAAGTATGAAAATCATTCATAACCGGTTTTAGAAATTTAACCATTAAGTTTGCAAACTGGTACGCAAACTATAGTTTCCGGACTTTGGTCTTGTCCAGCTGTTTGCAAACGGGTACGAAAACAGCCTCCCCGAACCTAACTCAGGTAGAACCGTTCGCATACTGGTATGCAAACTTGGTTCCCGGACTTTAACAGTTAAAACCGTTCGCATACTAGGTATGCAAACAAGGTTCCCGGACCTGAATCATACCAAAACAGTTTGCATACTAGGTACGCATACTGTGTTGTATCCAGACAAAGGTTTTTTGTTCTAAACTCCCATTTCAATCATTGAAACATCTTTAAAGACGACAATAGTTGTCTCACACAAACTATTAGCTTCAAGTGATTTTCAAGTGATCGAATGATCAATACGAAGCTTTTCAAGTCGACATCAAATGATTGTCTCACACAAATCATGTAAAATGTTTCAAGGCAATTTCCACATGATTATCTTTTGACTTATTATTTAGTTTCCAGCAAATAAATTATTTCCAACTAAACTCGTCAAGAATAATGATGAACGTAGCTAAAGCAAAAAGCTTCCAACACATATTTCGAGAAATAGATAAGCGAGATAAACTGGGCTCGAAATATCAAATGGTATAATATAAAAGTCTATATAGTTATACGACTTAGTCTCATTAGGAGATAGAATAGAATAGACTTCTAAGTGATAGATAAGTTTTAGTCTCCACATACCTTTTGTTGATGAAGTTCTCCAAGATCTCCTCAGTAGATCTTCGTATTCAATCAATGAACGTCGTGAAGTCCAAAGCTCAACTACACATTTTATCCTAATCCGAGACATAGCTATAAGTAGACTAGAAATCAAGACTTATAGTTTTGATCAACTAAACTTGACAAACAAGCTTGATATAGCAACGCTTGCGATTTCGACCGAGAAATGCTCTAACAGTTCTAAGGCTTAAGCAGACAAAGTGCTTGTATAATGTGAAATTGGCTCTAAGACAGTGGAACTTAAAGTTATTTGGTAATTTTCAAACCCATATCAATGAGACTCAGAGATAATTGATGATATCTCCTGTAACATGCATAATATTGTTAGTTCTGATCTCTTGGATAGCTTAGAGGAATCATTGAAATACTGGTATAATGTGAAATAGGATTACTATATGCATAGATCTAGATAGAATGTCTTGACTTTTGATGATAAGAATATTAAGTATTTTTAATGATAAACTTAAGTATAGAAAAAGGAGAACATAAATAGATTATTTGCAGAGTAGCATTGGTATTTGGTTGATAGATAAAAGCATGATAACAACTAAACTTAAATATCATTTTAGAAAGTAAAACTACTAACCCTCCTAGTGATATGTGTTGTAACTTGTAATTATGTACTACTACCGAAGAAAATGCTTTCCTCATTCATACTCTTCTGATGAGGAGATAAAGAACATTGTTTAGCAAATGCAGTCATGGACTAGTCCAGGGCCTGATTGATACCCTCCTGGTTTTTATTAGCAGATGTGGGACACTATAGGTGCTGACACTATTGCAGTTGTTAAAAAAAAATTCATTCAGGCCATTTACTTAAGCAAATGAACCATAATTTTGTGTCACTCATCCCTAAGAATAATTCCCCTAAAACTGCTTCAGACTTTAGGCCTATAAGTATGAGTAATGTGAGTTATAAGATCATATCTAAACTCTTAGCTAGAAAACTAAAGACTGTTATCGAAAAATTGATTAGCCCTTATCAAGTTGTTTTCCTTTCATCTCGTCAAATCGAAGGAAACATAGTAATTGCTCATGAATTAGTCGATACTATGAGGAAAAATAGGTCTAAGTCTGGTCTCATGGCTTTAAAGTTAGATATATCAAAATCTTTTGACAAAAAATAATAAAAGTTTCTCATTGACATTTTGAAGTAGTTAGGTTTTCATGAGCATTGGTGTAGGCTTATAGAGCAGTGTATCTCCACTGCCCTTACTTCTATTTTGCTTAATGGTGCTCATGTAGATGTTTACTATCCTACAAGGGGTCTTAGACAAGGATACCCCTTGTCTCCCTATCTCTTTATAAACAATGGGTCTTAGATCACAACTAACCATTGTGATTTGGTATGACCAATCACATAGTAGTCTTGAAATACTGGTAACCAATTCTAAACTTGTTTGGAAGTGTGGTAGAACTGATTCCAAGAAGCAAATCCATGTAAATATGAAATAAGGATCTGCAGTGAAAAGATGTCAACATACTTTGAACATGAGAATTAACTCTTATCATTTATTGTTCAAAGATACTCCTTGGTACTCAAGGTGATCCTGTGCCGAAATAAATTAAGAATCTTTTAATTAAGATTTTTGGTTTTATGTGCTTTAATTACCAGCAATTAATGCATATCTCTAGAGAATAAAAATTAGTAATGTGCATTTACTAATTGGAGATTTTATATTGAGAGATTTCGGAAATATTAGACAATTTTGCAGTGGATGGGAAAGATTAAAAGACAAAGTGAGAAGGATATTTCATTCATTAGAGTTAGTTTATGTTACATAGATATAAGCCTTTGTATACAATAGGAATAGAACCCTAGTTATTATATTGGGATGCGCTAGAACCCTAGTTATTATAGGAATAGAACCCTAGTTATTATACAATAGAAAGGTATAGAGTTGACAACAATACTATCTCATCATTAATTGGTGGAGCATGGTCAGGTAATTCCTTTCTTATTCACAACATTGAATTTCATCTCAAAGTTTTTGGAAAACTAGCTTCTGCCAACCTGTATCCTAGCAATATGCATAAGAATAAATGGACTAGAGATGTTGCTGAATTTTTTTATCATCTTTTCAGAGGAATCAAAAAAATTGATTTCTATGGTTTAATGATTAGACAAATGATCACAATTTGGAGAGGTAAAAGAAGAACTCCTGTCTTTGCTTGTTTGATTACAAGAATATGCAGCTCTTTTGGAATTGTCTGGCCAAACGCCAGGGAAAAAATTCCAAAGAAATTAGGAGAAGGAATTCACAACAAAATGAGAGGACAAGTTTTCAACACTCCTCCTCCTATAAGAGTTGAAGGAGATCCACAAACTCTCAAGAGAAGACTACAGAGGAAGAATGACTGCATTGTCGAACTGATTGATCATGCTACACACTTTCATCCAGATCTCACTGAAGCTCTGTGTGTTATCTCAGATAAGTATCAAGACTCTGCATCAGAAGAAGATACTGACTTGGACATTTCAGATTAGTCTCTACAGTGTCTGTTGTATAAAATTATGTATATTATTGCACGTTTGTCGTGGGAACGATCTTTGATGTTTATATTTTTGTTAAAACCTTTTTGTATTCACTCTGACTTTATGAATGCTATGTGTTATGGGATGTTTGATTTCGGTTTTCCTAACCTTAATATTCGATCTCATATTGGGTGAACCCTTATGGTTTGGGTGACTTTTTGGTTTAGCAGGATTAAATTCTAGCCCATGTTGGTAGGCTTTATCAAAATCATAAGGGGTTCCGATTGAAACTCATGTGTGAAAAAGTCACAATATGTTGAATCATTTTTGGTTTAGCATAAAAGCATATGTGTTTCGGGGTTTCAACTTTTGCATCGCATTAGTTAAAACCGATTTTCAACCTTTCTATGGTAAAGGTTTCCTTTTTGTTGTTGTTCTTTTTTCTTGCCAGAGGATGACAACACAACGGGGGAGAACTCTATCTTGAACTTGCGCTTAATGATATATCTTTCTGAGGTGAAGAGGATGCGGAATTTGAGGTAACTAATTTGTTGGTTAATCGTTTTCCTGTTTAAGAAAAGCCTGATTTTATTGCATATATTTTGCTTTTGCTTAACAAAATTTCTGTACAATTGATGTTTATTCCATTATTTGTGTATAGATGTGTGTGTGATTCGATTGTTTCCGGGTGAGAAAAATTATTGTTATCTTGGTTTATTGTTTGGTATGAATTGTTTAGGCTTAACGAAATTTCGGTGCAATTGCGGTGCTATAATGTCTATGTTTGTTTAAGTTGCTTCCGGTTGAGATAAATAATTATGCAAGTTGATTTATTTTGTTTGTATGAATTGTTTATGGCTTAAAAAAATGGTTTTCGGGATCAATTGTTTAGTCCAATTCGATTCCGGATAATAGAAACTAAGTTAATTCTGATCTTAGTTAGACTTATCAAAGTGGAGGATTCGGTTATTCAAGTCTAATCGAATGCCTTAACAAGAAATACTAGTTAACTAACCTAGTACTTGTCTTGTTTAAAGTGAATGGTCTAAGTTATTGTTCAAATAATTAGAACCTGATGAGAAAAATAGAGTTAATTCTGATCTTTATTTTGGTCTTATCGAACAAGCGATTGTATTTGTACAATTTGTTTAGCAAAAGAACTAAGGTGCTTAGTCAATTTTTAATTTGCTAAATTATTAGGGAAAATTGCTTTGGGAAATTGTTTCCTTGGTAACATATCAAAACAAAATTACTTTGTAGTTTCGGTTTTGATATTGGTTATCTAAAATGGTGTGTGGAACCCTCGTGCTTAACTCTTATAGGTTGTAAGTCTTTTAGATTTGTAAGATCCTTTCGGTTTGTCCTTTATTTGCTTGTACCTTTGTCATTTTGTGACAAAAATGGGGAGAAATATATGTATTAAACAAGTGATTTGGTATCACTAAGGAAAGGACAATGGTGCTTAAACGTTATATCTAACGAAAGAGTAAAGCATAGACTAAGGGGGAGTAACATATCATATTGATACTTATGGTTATCTTAACTACAAAGGGAATAACAAAGACGTGCGGATTGAAAATCTACTTATCTTACTTTTAGGGGGAGTATTAGCTTTGTTATTAAAATTTCAACAACGGCATTTGTGGATTGAATGTATACAGGTTATTGTGCTGTTGAAACTTGGAATCAAGCGTATGTATAATGAATTCTTGTAATTTGTTTATCCATATGATGTAAGAGTTTTGTCACTAAAATTGACAAAGGGGGAGATTGTTCGAGCATAGCTCGGTTGAACCCACCAAGCTATGGTATTTCAAGTTTGGTTGTCATATTTTAGTGAACCAAAACTCATTTAAAGAGTCGCTTGAGTATTTATTAGAGTCAACTTCGTATAGGTTAGCTAGAAAGTTATTAGGATATGAGACATATAAGTATTACTCGAAGACTTGAAGAATGTGAAGAAGTAAAGAGCTACAACGATGACATCATCCTTCCTATTGAGGTTAGTAATATTTTGACTTGAATTGTATCATTCCTAATGTATCTTTCAAGTCGTGCTATTTTGAGAACATACTGTGAATGATTATACTCTAGTTAGACGTAGTATTAAGGAATTATAATACGAAGTATAACACATATATGTTGAACTTCGTATATAAGATATCGACATAATCGTATGAAAGATATTGTGATTATGTATGGGTATGGGTGAAGATTTCGTCCTAGGAAACAATGTTTTACATTCGTTTAAAGGAAGTACAATTCATAAACTTGTTTTATGTATCGAAAGGGAAATCGCTAGGCTTATTGGTATTGTTATTCATTGCAAATCTTTGGATTGCCAATATGTGTGTTTAGTATAACCGCTCATAACTTGTTTATGTATCTTGGTAAAACTATTCACAATGCCTGACTTATGTGAAAAAGCGGGGGTCTAACAACCACACCCAATATTTCGATTAGCAATCTGTATGGACTAACTCCAATATACTTTTTAGAGAATCAACTAAACAGTCAGACTCAATCTAAAGAAGAGTATATCGAGGAGTTAATATCTCTCTCACTTGATTTGATCTTAACTCAAGCAAATAAGAATTTGCGAGTCTTTATCAAATACAAGGATAATAAACTTGGATGGTACCAAAGACCAATATCCAAGGATCAATCAATTTCCAATCAACAACCAAAGGTTGGATTTCACAATTGATTGATACAAAGGCACAACCTGTGATATTTCAATTATATAACTAAATATAATGCGGAACAAAAATAACACAGATACCAGAAATTTTGTTAACGAGGAAACCGCAAATGCAGAAAAACCCCGGGACCTAGTCCAGATTGAACACCACACTGTATTAAGCCGCTACAGACACTAGCTTACTACAAAATAACTTCGGTCTGGACTGTAGTTGAACCCTAATCAATATCACACTGATTCAAGGTACAGTTGCGCTCCTTACGTCTCTGATCCCAGCAGAATACTACGCACTTGATTCCCTTAGCTGATCTCACCCACAACCAAGAGTTGCTACGACCCAAAGTCGAAGACTTTAATAAACAAATCTGTATCACACAGAAAAGTCTACAATAATAGATAAATCTGTCTCCCACAGATAAACCTACAAGTTTTGTTTTGTCTTTTGATTAAATCAAGGTGAACAGGAACCAATTGATAAACCAGACTTATATTCCCGAAGAATAGCCTAGTATTATCAATCACCTCACAATAATCTAAATCGTATGGTAGCGAAACTAGATATTGCGGAATCACAAACGATGAGACGAAGATGTTTGTGATTTTTGTTAGAGCACTGCTCGATCGAACTCGCATGCGTTGCTATCTCAAGCATGTTTGTCAATGTTAGTGATCAAAACTATAAGTCTTGATTTCTAGTCTATTATAGCTAAGTCTCGGACTAGGATAGAAAGTGTAGTTGAGCTCAAGGACTTCATGGTGATTCATCATACAAGTAGAAGAACTACTCAAGGAACCGGTGGAACTTCTCGACAAAAAGGTATGTGAAGACTTGAACTTATCTGTCACTCAAAATTCTATCTACTTTATCTCCTACTTCTTGAGACAAAAAGTCGTATGTTATATATATAGACTTAGATTATACACATTTGGTATTTCGAGCCGAGTATACCTCGCCTATCTATATCTCGAAATATGTGTTGGTAAGTTTTTCGCTTCGACCAAGTTTATCTTTACCTAGTGACGAAATTCATGATATGTTTCAATCATCTTGAAAATTTCTTTGACGAGAAATGGTGTAACAACTATATAACGTCCTCTAAGAATGTTTCAATGATTGGAATGAGAGTTTAGATTACATAACCAATGATGGACATAAGCATTGTTGTGGAAACACATTTATGTATAAGTCTTATTCCTTGAACCAAAGTTTGCGAACTTTGTTGATCAAGAGAAACCGGAAGAATGGATTGTTGCCAAGTCCGCGAACTCAATCCGCGAACTGCCGAAGTTCTCAAATCCGAGAATTTCTGCTGGAGTTGACAAACTACTTGCATGAGCTAAGTCCGCGAACCCAGTCCGCGAACCGGCAGAAGGTCTCTTGCCGAGATTTTCTACTGGAGTTTGTAAACTCTGCCGGTTGCTTAAGTCCGCGAACCTAGTGTGCGAACTTAAGAAGGTTATATATCTGAAGATGATTTCTGAACTTAAACTTTAAAAAGACTAAGGAATGCAGTTTGCAAACCGTGGCTATAAAAGTTCATGAACCGATTCAAAGTGAATCAAATCATCTTTGCTTCAATTGTGTCTTGTGTAGTTACATAAGATTTCCTTGCAATTGAACAACTCTCTAACTAGTTCATATGAGTCATTTGAACTAGTTATGGTGAAGAAGAACATGTTTGATATGAAATGCTCATATGTCTAACCTTTTGGTTAACTATTGTTGAACCAACAATGTACACGTTTGGGTACGGTTAACAAATCTAGAAGCGTGCAGTTCATTTGTGTATAACAAGCTAAGTTTTCGATCTAACGGTTGAGAAATATTATCTTGAATCTAAATCAGGTTTTCATCTAACGGTGAATATTGATTGCTTTGTTACCAAGGCAAAACCCTGATTTGAAAGACTATATAAAGGAGACATCTAGTATTGTGAAAAACTAATCCCCACACCTTACGTGTGATACTAGTTTGCGCACTAGAGTCGGTTCTCCTTTAACCTTTGGTTTTCTTCTTCTAAAACCAGTCTAACGACTTAAAGACTTCATTGGGATTGTGAAGCCAGACCGATACTACTTTTATCGTAGTTGTGTGATCTGATCTTGCATCTTCTATCGTACGAGTACAATCAGATTGATTGGCTTGAGATTTGATATCTCCGATAGGAAAGATATAAAAAGTAATCACAAACATCTTCGTCTCATTGTTTGTGATTCCACAACATCTTGTTTCGCTACCATACGATTAAGATTGTTGTGAGGTGATTGATTAATCTAGGCTGTTCTTCGGGAATATAAGACCGGATTATCAATTGGTTCATGTTCACCTTGATTATTATCAAAAGACAGAACAAAAACTTTAGGGTTTTTCTGTGGGAGACAGATTGATCCTTTGATAGACTTTTCTATGTGAGGCAGATTTGTTTATTGTCAAAGCCTGCGATTTTGGGTCGTAGAAACTCTTAGTTGTGGGTGAGATCAGCTAAGGGAATCAAGTGCACAGTATCCTGCTGGGATCAGAGGCGTAGGGAGTACAATTGTACCTTGGATCAGTGAGAGACTGATTGGGGTTCAACTACAGTCCAGTCCGAAGTTAGCTTGGAGTATGCTAGTGTCTGTAGCGGCTTAATACAGTGTGTGTGCAATCTGGACTAGGTCCCGGGGTTTTTCTGCATTTGCGGTTTCCTCGTTAACAAAATTTCAGGTGTCTGTGTTATTTCAATTTCCGCATTTTATTGTTTTATCTTTATAATTGAAATAATACAGGTTGTGCTTTAGATCAATCAATTGGAGAATCCGACCTAACGGTTGTTGATTGATATTGATTGACACTTGGATATTTGTCTTTGGTACCATCCAAGTTATTCCTTGTATTTGATTAGTACTCGCAGTTTCTGTTTGAGGAAATCAAATCAAGAGAGAGATATAAACTCGTTGATATACTTTTAATTGATTGAGTCTTGTTGATTCTCTTAAAAGTATATTCGAGTTTGTCCATACATATTGCTAAGCGAAATATTGGGTGGTGTTGTTAGACCCACGCTTTTTCAATTTCTTTTTATCCTGCCATATCGGAGATATAATCTCAATCCAATCTTACAATTGAAATCGTACGATAGAAAATGGCAATATCAGGTCGCTCAACTACAAGACAAGTAGTTTCGTCTGGCTTCACAATCCCAATGAAGTCTTTAAGTCATTAACCGACAGGGACTCGAGAAGAAACCTACGGTTAAAGGAGAATCGACTCTAGCAAACCAACTAGTATCACACAAGAGGTGTGGGGATTAGTTTTTCCAGTTGCTAGACGTCTCCCTTATATAGTTTTCAAATCAGGGTTTGCAATCCAAGTTACCTTGGTAACAAAGCATTCAATATTCACCGTTAGATGAAAAACCTGATTTATCCAAGCTAATATCTTTCAACCGTTAGATCGAAACTTAGCTTGTCACACACAAATGAAATGTATTCATTTAGGTTTGAGTAACCGTACCTAAACGTGTACACTTAGTTGGTTCACAAATAGTTAACTAATGGTTAGCCATATGAGCACTTTCATATTAACCATATTCATCTTTCTCATAACTAGTTCAAATGACTCATAAGAACTAGTTCAAGAGTTGTTCAATTGCTTAGATCTTTATACATAGACACAATTGAAACAAAATCGATTTGATTCACTTGAATCAATTCATGAACAATATAGCCACGGTTTGCAAAGGTTTCATTCCTTATTGATTTATTGTTTAAGTTCATGAAACTACCTATTTGAGAAATATAACCAGCTTGGGTACGCGTACGGGTATGCGTACCTTAGCTACCAGATGTGAGTTGGTTTTGGTTTCCAAACTCAGCAGAACTTTTGAGGTAGAAAAGTTTCGCCAGTACGCATACGGGTACGCGTGCCTAAGGTGACTGGTTTATGAGTTCGTAAACTCCAAACTCAGCAGAATTTTCCGGGAGGAAAAGTTCCGCCAGTACGCGTACCCAACCTGTCTCCTTCACCAATACCGCATGCACGCATATGCACGCACTTGGTTTCCGGCACATGGATTTATACACTAATGTGCGAACACACTATATATGCTTATATCCATAGTTGGTTACGTAATCTCAACTCTACATTTCAATCATTGAAACATTCTTCTATAATGTTATAATAGTCGTTAGACATAAAGAATCGACTATCGTCATCAAAGCTATTTTCAAGATTGAAACGTCATCATGACTTTCGTCACGGGTAAAGATGAAAATGGTTAAAGCAAAAGCTTACCAACACATATTTCGAGAAAAAGATAGGTGAGTAAACTTTCAAATGATCTATAAGATATCTTTGTTGTAAACTAAAAAAATATCAAATAATGGCTTTTTTTTGAGGATATAACTCAAAAAAAAAAGAGAAGCATGGTTTGGGAGAACGTCAAGGCGGAAAATGCTATAAAGGAATCATATATAAGTACATAAGAAAAGATTTGTGGACTGAAAAATAGAAATATATGTCGGTTTTTATTTTACTTTTATAATGATGAGAAGGGTAAACTTGATAACTAATAAATATTATATTTAATATCCATAGGTCGAAAAATGCATAACCAAATAAAAACTATGCCCGTGCCATTATGGCACGGGTTAAGCCATAGTCTATTTAAAAATCGGGGATTTTGTTGTGTTTAAATCTTGTTTTAAGGTCTCTTAATTCAACCCTGCTAGTTGTTAACTCTTTGTTTGAGGGTGAAAACAGTTTCTGCTGATTTCGGTAATTTCGTGTGTTGTGGGTGAGAAACGAGCTTAAACCCTAAACAATGTACTGCAAGGGAGTACTTTAGATTCGAGAGATCAATCTGTGCAAATCCGTCCTAAACCAAGAAATGGCTCGAAATAGAAAATGTGTATGTATGAAAACTTTCATACTTATACGACTTTTGTCTCAAGAGTAGGAGATAGAGTAGATAGACTTTTGAGTGACAGATGACTTCAAGTCTCCACATACCTGTTGGTCGAATGAAGTTCCACTGGTTCCTTGAGTAGTTCTTCGTCTTCGTAAGATAATCGCCATGGAGTCTAGAGCTCAACTATTCCTAACTATCCTAGACCGATACTTAGTCATAAGTATACTAGAAATCAAGACATATAGTTTTGATCACTAACATTGACAAACATGCTTGAGATAGAAACACATGCGAGTTCGACCGAGCAATGCTCTAACATTATGTATCGGTATGACTTTTATTTGTGAAACCAATCTTAAGTAATCACCTGAGATGGTATATCGATATTTGTAATTGGTTTGACCATTCCTATCCATTGGGTAACCGATCCTAGAACTTGGTGAGACTAATCACAAGATATGTTATCGATCCTTGTAGTAGGTTAACAAGTTTTACTAATTGGTGTAACCGATCCTATAACTTGTGCAACCGATTACAAGTAAGTACCATAAATAGTGGTAGCCGATCCTGGTACTTAGTTAGTCAGTTTATGGAAACTAGTGTGACCGATCCTAGTAGCCACTTGGAGGTAGAAACAAACTTTGTTTGGTAGAACCGTTAAACCCATGAATGGTGATTGAATGTTTTTGATCAATCACATAGTTCTTGGAAATCAGATGAACCAATTCTAAACTCGTCTCGAAGTGTGGCAAATCGGTTCCAAGATTGTAAATATGAAAAAGGATTTACAAAGTATAGATGTCGACATACTTTGAACATGTGCAGTAATTCTTATCTATTATTGTTCAAAGATATTCCTTAATAACTAAAGGAGAATCCCAGATCGAAATAAATTGAGAATCTTTTAATTAAGGTTTTTAGTTTTATATGCTTTTAATTTCCAGCAATTAAATGCATATCTTTAGAAAATAAAAATTGGTAATGTGCATTTACTAATTGGAGATTTTCTACTGAGATTTCGGTCAATATTTGGACAAAGCATTTCCAAGAATTATGAAAACCGATTTTGGATTTATTGCATATCTTTGAGAATATTCGGTATTGGGAATTCCTTGGTGTCCAAGCTTCCTTGGTCTATAAATACTGAAGTTTTCATTTCGAGCAAACTAATCCTTAGAGCCACCAAAACTACCTAGTTATGTTGTTACTGGTGGAGCCGTCTATTCGGAGAGGAAAGTACCCTAATTAGGCGAAGTCTCTTACGACCGCTCGTTTTAAAGACTTCTTTGGGATTGAGAAGCTTTACGAGTACCGTTGGTGGGAAACTAGATAATTGCAGTTTATTATTAGTTTTCGATTGATTTGATTGACTAACGGTTGTTGAACTTTGATTGCACCTAGTTTGTTTATGCTTAAGAATCTTCTCTTCCGATATAAGATTGACTCAAACTAGATCGAGGTATCGACGGGGATATTTAGAATGTTTGTATATCTAAAGATGTCTTGTGATAATCCATCGTTAACAGACTTCGTTCTGTGTGTGATTGATCACAAGAGATTCAAGTTGTTTGTGTTCAGGTGTTCATTGAAGATCTAAGAAGATTTGAAGACAAAGAAGATTTCTTATTTGAGTACATAATCTTTGGTGTGCACAAAACTTGATCGGCTGGGGATCCAACTATAATTGGTTTATCTTTTGATAGATTGGATTGATTAGTTGAGTAGATCGGCATCAATACATTTCTTTTTGATTAATAGTATTGATTGCGTAGTCTAAACAATTACTTTGGTAATTGTTAAATAGATTGATCTAAGAACCTGACAAAGGAGTTTATTGAGAAAAAGGAAGAGACTTTTGTCAAACTCATATCATGTTGTTTGAAAAGAATTGTTACCGAACAGATTTGTTGTTCCTTTACTGTTTGGAATACGAACCAAAGGAATTGTTCCAAGTGCGTGACTTATTGCAAGTTGGAGGCGCAGGGATACCGAGGGAACTAGGTTAACTATAGGTTTAGTTGCTTGGTCTCAACTATACGCAGTTGGTTTAGATTTTGTATAGCGGCTTAATTATGAGAGTATTCAATTCTGAACAAGGTCCCGGGGTTTTTCTGCATTTGCGGTTTCCTCGTTAACAAAATCTTGTTTTGCCTTTTACTTTTCAATTTCCGCAATTATAACTGTTTTTATTATAATTAGAAGTAAAATACACAAACGTTAATTCTTAATTACTTGATAGCAATCCTATAGTGTTTGGTTAAGTCCGAACCTATTATCAAGTAATCATACTTCGTTGTTGTATTATCTCGATCTTGTATCCATAGTCAATCACGCAAGTTATCTTGTTATTGTATTGTCTCGATCTCGTATCCATAGACGATCACACGAAGTGTGAACCGATTAGTTGTATTGTCTCGACTCAGTCCATAGACAATCACTTTCGGAGAAAGGACTTATAGGTGGAAAAGTTTTATATTGAGGTATATTTAGGTACCCTCGTCTTTCAGAGACTGATTTATCTATTCAATAAACTTTTATGTGTGAGACAAATTGGTTTATCAAGTTTTCGACTTTGGGTCGTAGCAACTCTTAGTTGTAGGTGAGATCAACTAAGGGAACCAAGTGCACAGAGTCTTACTGGGATTCAGAGGTGTAAGGAACGCGACTGTACCTTGATCAATGTGAGATTGGTTAGGGATAAACTACATTCCAGTCTGAAGTTAACTTGGAGTAGGCTAGTGTCTGTAGCAGCTTAATACAGTGTGGTGTTCAAATCTGAACTAGGTCCCGGGGGTTTTTTGCATTTGTGGTTTCCTCGTTAATTAAAATTTCTTGTGTCTGTGTTATTTCTTTTCCGAATTATATTTGTTTATACAATTGAAATATCAAAGGTTGTGCGTAGTTCAATCAATTAGATAATCCAACCTTTGGTTGTTGATAGAAATTGATTGACGCTTGGATATTGGTCGTTGGTACCATAAATTTGTTTCACATAATAATTAGGCTCCCGGATTTTCATCTGTTTGATTTGCTGATTATATTGTGGAACAAAGATACAACTCTTGGATATACTTTTCTTAAGATTGAGTATAACTGTCTAGTTGATTCTCTTGAAAGTATATTGGAGTTTTTCCATACAGATTGCTAAGAAAAATATTGGGTGTGGTTGTTAGACCCCCGTTTTTTCAGAGACAATAATAGGTTCGGACTTAACCAAACTCTATAGGATCACTATCAAGTAAAGCGGAGTTAAAGTTTGTGTAATTTACTTTAAATTATTATAACAACAATTATAATTGCGGAAAGGAAAAGTAAATGACACGTCAATATTTTGTTAACGAGGAAAACTGCAAGTGCAGAAAACCCCCGAGACCAAGTCCAGAATTGAATACTCTCAGAATTAAGCCGCTATACAAAATATAAACCAACTTCGTATAGTAGAAACCAATCAACTAACCCTAGTTCACTTAGTTTCCTCAGTATCCCTGCACTTCCGACTTCGATGAGTGCACTCGCTGGAACAATTCCTTTGGATCGTATTCCAAACAGTAAAGGAACAACAAATCTATTTTGTAACAGCTCTATTGATTCTTTAAGATAAAGATGTCTCAAGTCATATGCAAAGGATCTTTCGTTTAAACTAATAAACTCCTTTGCCTGGTTAGATCAATCCAATCTCTATTACTTAAGTAATTAGATTCGGATTTGTAACAATCAAAATATATCTCAAGAGAACTATTAGGCGTTACCGATCTCACGCAAATAATCAATCGAATAAATCCGATTATAGTTGGATCCCAGCCGATCAAGGTTTGTGCAACACAAAGATATGAGAAACCATTAAGAAATCTTCTTCGTCTTCAAATCTTCTTAAATCTTCAATTAAACCTGCACAACACCACTTGAATCTCTTGTGATCAATCACGCACAGAACATAGTCTGTTAACAATGGATTATCACAAGATGTCTTTAGATCTACAAATAGTTCTAAAGATCCCGTGAATACTTCGATCTAGTTTGAGTGAATCTTATATCAGAAGAGAAGATTCTCAAGAATAAACAAACTAGGTGAAATCAAAGTTTCAACAATCGTTAGTCAATCAAATCAAATCGAAAACTAATAACCCTGCAATTATCTAGTTTCCAACCAACGGTACTCGTATAGCATTTTGATCCCACAGAAGTCTTTAAACGAGAGGTCGTAAGAGATTTAACCTAATTAGGATACTTTCCTCTCTGAATAGACGTCTCCACCAGAAACAACAAGAAATGAAGTTTGCCTGGCTCTTAGGATGGTTTGCTAGAAATGCAAACTTAAGTCTTTATAGACCAAGGATGTTTAGACATCAAGGAATTTCCAAAACCGAAAATATTTTCAAGATATGCAATAAATACCCAAATTCGGTTTTCCTAATTCCAATAAATGGTTGTCCAATATTTCCGAAATCTCTCAATAAAAAATCTTCAATTAGTAAATGCACATTACTGATTTTTATTCTCTAGAGCTATGCATTAATTGCTGGTAATCAAAGCATATAAAACCAAAAACTTTAACTAATAGATTCTTAATTTATTTTGGGACAGGATCATCTTGAGTACCAAGGAGTATCTTTGAACAATAAATGACAAGAGTTACTTCTCGTGTTCAAAGTATGTTGACATATTTTCACTGCAAATCCTTATTTCATATTTACATGGATTTGCTTCTTGCAATCGGTTCTACCACACTTCCAAACAAGTTTAGAATTGGTTTACCAGTATTCCAAGACTACTATGTGATTGGTCATACCAAATCACAATGGTTAGTTGTGATCGGTCCTTCCAAGTCACATACACGGGTTCGGATCGGTTATACCAATCACTGGGATCAGATCTACCTAAACATGGTATCTACTTGTGATCGGTCACACCAGTCAGTAGGATCGGTTACACCAATTACAAGGATCAGTCACACACAGACTTATGATCGGTCACACCAATTACCAGGATCGGTCACACCAATTACAAGGATCGTTCATACCATCCCATGGTGATTACTTAAGATCGGTTACACCAATTACTAGGACCGGTCATACCAAATCATAAGTCTATGTATTGTGATCGTTTATACTAAGATACATAACCTGAGTTAAGATCGGTTCTACCAACTCACACATATTGGTCATAAAAGAATATGCAATGAATAGCCGGACCAATATACCTATTGATTTCCCTTTCGATTCATGAAACAAGTTCATGAATGTACTTCCTTTAAATAAATGTAAAACATTGTTTCCTAGGATAAAATCTTCACCATACACATAATCATAAAACTATATACAAGATTATGTCGATGTCATATCTACGAAGTTCAAAATATAAGCGTTATACTTCGTAGTCTAATTCCTTAATATTATGATCATATTATTATGATCATGTCTCATCACTAGTGTATTATATACAATATGTACAGTATATACAGCTTTGCAGTTATGTTTTCAATATAGAATGACTTGAAAGATACGTTAGGAATGAAACAGTTCAAGTCAATATTACTAAACTCAAGTGGAAGGATGATGTCGTCGTTGTAGTTCGTTATTTCTTCTCATTCTTCAGGTCTTCAGAGTAATACTTGTATGTCTCAACATTCCTAGACTTTCTAGTCTAACCTAAACGAAGTTGACTCTAGTATATAATCAAGCGACTTTAAATGATTTTTGATACTAAAATACGACAACCAAACTTGACATACCAACGCTTGGTGAGTTCAATCGAGCTATGCTCTAACACACATATTTTATGGGTTAGGATTCATAGTCATAAATATTTCCTGACTCTAATCCTCTTCATGATGTAAGTTCAGAGTCAGTGTCTTGGGTGTGGAAAGGTATATGTAGAGGTTTAGAAGTGATTAACATGTATTATCGTTGGGAAGTGGAGGATGGTTCTTCCATTCAGATATGGAAATACAAGTGGGTATCTAGTAGAACAGAACTGTTGGATGCTTCTTTTGCTTCTGCTAATATGAGATATATAAATCAACTTATGGTGCATGAAAAAGATGAATGGATTGTTAATATTCTTAATAGCTGTCGGATTAGAATACTTTTAGCTGGTAAGGATATTCTAAGATGGAAGCCTTTTTTTTATAATGTTTAGTGTTAAATCCGCATATATGTGCATCATAAATGATATGATTGGACATGAAACAAGTTATTTTCCTTGGAAACTTTATGGAAGTTTGATATTTCCCAGAAGATCAAACATTTTCTGTCGAAGTGTGTTAATGATTGTCCTTCCGTTAGATATAAACTTGCTAGATTTGTGGATTCAACGGATAGTTTGTGCCCATTCCGCGGGCATAAAACTGAAAGTAAATTATTTATTTATAGAATGTGTGGTGTCTAAAAAACTCTGGTTGCCCTAGATGCTAACATTGCAGCTTCTATTGGCAGCGTCAATGGGCAGGGGTAGATTGTTGGTTGGTTAACTAATAACCAAGCTAGCAGAGATGCTCATGAATACTTTTCTCAGTCTATTAAATTTGCACTTTGTCTTATATAGAAGCTTTGATGTTCTATTATATTTGATGATTGTGTAGGTAGCAAAGAAGGTCATGCAGGCGAACAAGGATATAAGTGAATGCAATGTTAATTCTAGTAAACAAAGAGATGGAATTACGAATGTTAAACATGTTATTGCCGGTTAGTGGATATTGGATACCAGAAACTTTGATGCTTTTTTTCTTAAAGAAACTAATGATAGAGCATAGCTCGGTTGAACCCACCAAGCGTTGGTATGTCAAGTTTGGTTGTCATATTTTAGTATCAAAACTCATCTAGAGTCGCTTGATTAATTACTAGAGTCAACTTCGTTTAGGTTAGACTAGAAAATCTAGGAATGTTGAGACGTACAAGTATTACTCCGAAGACCTGAATAATGTAAATAAGTAACGACTGCAATGAAGACATCATCCTTCCACTTGAGGTTAGTAATACTGACTTTACTTTGAAAAGACTAGGGTACCCAAATACACCACAATCTTTTATTTATCAACATATAAGTCCTCTACCGAATGTGATCGTCTATGGACAGAGTCGAGACAATACGACAATTCGGTTCACACTTCGTGTTATCGTCTATGGATACGAGATCGAGACAATATAACAACAAGATAACTTGTGTGATTGACTATGTATACAAGATCGAGACAATACAACAACAAAGTGTGTTACTTGATAATAGGTTATGTAATAACCAAACTCTATAGAATCACTATCAAGTATTATGGAGTTAACGTACTTGTGTATTTTACTTAATTATAATAACAATTATAATGCGGAAATCAAAATAAAAGACACAACAAGATTTTATTAACGAGGAAACTGCAAATGCAGAAAAACCCCGGGACCTAGTCCAGTTTTGAATACTCTCATAATTAAACCGTTATACAAAATATAATACCAACTTCGTATAGTTGAGACCAAACATACTACCCCTAGATACTTAGTTCCCTCAGTATCCATGCGCCTTCGACTTCTAGAGTCACGCACGTGAATAGCAAGTCCTTTTGATCGTATTTCAAACATCAAAGGAAGAATATGTTTGGTAACCACTCTAATCAATCTTGCTACAAGATATAGATGAGTCATTGACAAAGGCTCTTCCGTTTAATCTAATAAACTCCTTTGTCTGGTTAGATCAATCTAACTTTAACTACCGGAATATCAAGTATAGATTCACACTCAATCAATATAGCTCTCAAAGAGAAATATAGAGAATGCCGATCTCACGCAACTAATCAATCAGATTTATCAAAGATAAATCGATCTTAGTTGGTTCCCAGCCGATCACGGTTTATGCACTAAATCCACAAGATACGAAAACTAATAAGAAACCTTCTTCGTCTTCAAATCTTCTTTTATCTTCAAAACCTGCACAACAACACTTGAATCTCTTGTGATCAATCACGCACAGAACAGAGTCTGTTAACAATGGATTATCACAAGATGTCTTTAGATCTAACAACAGTTCTAAAGATCCCATCGATAATTTGATCTAGTCTGAGTGAATCTTATATCAGAAGAGAAGATTCTCAAGCATAAACAAACTAGGTGCAATCAAAGTTTTAACAACCGTTAGTCAATCAAATCAAATCGAAAACTAATAACACTACGGTTATCAAGTTTCCCACCAATGGTACTCGTAGAGCTTCTTGATCCCACAGAAGTCTTTAAACGAGCGGTCGTAAGAGATTTCACCTAATTAGGATACTTTCCTCTCCGAATAGACGGCTCCATCAGAAACAACAAGAAATGAAGTTTTCCTGGCTCTTAGGATAGTTTGCTAGAAATGCGAACTTAGGTATTTTAAACCAAGGAATTTCCAAAATCAAAAATATTCTCAAGATATGCAATGAATTCCCAAATTCGGTTTTCATAATTCCAATAAATGCTTGTCCAATATTTCTGAAATCTCTCAATAGAAAATCTCCAATTAGTAAATGTGCATTACTAATTTTTATTCTCTAGAGCTATGCATTAATTGCTGGTAATTAAAGCATATAAAATCAAAAACCTTAATTAAAAGATTCTTAATTTATTTCGGCACAGGATCACCTTGAGTACCAAGTAATATTCGAACAATAAATGATAAGAGTTATTGATCGTGTTAAAAGTATGTTGACATCTTTTCACTGCAAATCCTTATTTCATATTTACATGGATTTGCTTCTTGGAATCGGTCATACCACACTTCCAAAAAAGTTTAGAATTGGTTTGCCAGTATTCCAAGACTACTATGTGATTGATCATACCAAATCACAATGCTTAGTTATGATCGGTCTTACCAAGTCATATACATGGGTTCGGATCGGTTATACCAATCATTAGGATCGGTTATACCCAAATACGGTACCTAGTTGTGATCGGTCACACCAGTCACTAGGATCGGTTACACCATTTACAAGGATCGGTTCCATCTACAAAATGGTATCTACTTGTGATCGATCACACCAGTCACTAGGATCGGTTACACCAATTACAAGGATCGGTCACACAACACTTATGACCAGTTACACCAATTACAAGGATCGATCATACCATCACATGGTGATTACTTAGGATCGGTTACACCAATTACCAGGACCTGTCATACCAAATCATAAGTCTAGGCATTGTGATAGGTTATACCAAGATACATAACCTGAGTTAAGATCGGTTCTAACAACTCACACATATTGGTCATCCAAAGATATGCAATGAATTTCCGGACCAATAAGCCTATTGATTTCCCTTTCGATTCATGAAACAAGTTCGTACTTCCTTTAAATAAATGTAAAACATTGTTTCCTAGGATGAAATCTTCACTATAACCCATACACATAATTATAACACTATATACAAGATTATGCGGATGTCATATCTACGAAGTTCAAAATATAAGCGTTATACTTCGTAGTTCTAATTCCTTAATACTATGTTATACTATTATGATCATGTCACATCACTATAGTATTATATACAATATGTACAGCTTCACAGCTATGTTTTCAATATAGCACGACTTGAAAGATACGTTAGGAATGAAACAGTTCAAGTCAATATTACTAACCTCAAGTGGAAGGATGATGTCGTCGTTGTAGTTCGTTACTTCTTCACATTCTTCAGGTCTTCGGGGTAATACTTGCATGTCTCAACATTCCTAGACTTTCTAGTCTAACCTAAACGAAGTTGACTCTCATATTTAATCAAGCGATTCTATATGAGTTTTGATACTAAAATATGACAATCAAACTTGACATACCAACGCTTGGTGAGTTCAACCAAGCTATGCTCTAATAGACTTGTTTTCATTTCTAACGTATCTTTCAAGTCGTATTATATTGAATACATAACATGCGAAGCTGTATATATATATAATACTCTAGTGATTAGACTTGATTGTAGCATTATGATCAAAGTATCAAGGAATTATATTACGACATCAACATAATCTATGTATTTAGTTATTTTATTATATGTAGGATATAGGTATGATTTCATCCTACGAAACTATGTATTATTACATTGGTATAAGGAAGTAGATGTATGAACTTGTTTCATAATCGAAAGGGAAATCATAAGTGTGTTGGTCCGGTTCTACATTGAACATATTTGGATGACCAATACAAGATGACAAGGTAGAACCTATCTTGACTTATGTTGAGAATCAAGGTATCACCGGTCATAGCCTATAGTGTGTAGCAAGTTGTAACTGGTCACAAGCTAATTTTAAAATCAAGGTATAATTGGTCACAAGCTACATTGGGAAGTAAGGTGTAATCGGTCACAAGCTACATTGGGAAGCAGTAACCGACCACAAGCTACTTTGGGAAGTAAGGTGTAACCGATCACAAGCTATATTGGGAAGGATGGTGTAAACGGTCACAACCTATATTGGGGAGCATGGTATAACCGGTCACAACTTATATTGTGAGTCATGGTATAACCGGTCCAAAAAGCAAAACCGAGTTTCCAAAGTTCATACATTTCTTCATGTTGTGTGAATTAGGAATTAGGGTTTGCTAAGATGAGAAACTTCTAGATGTCGACATTATTTGAACATGTATACAAACTCTTATCATTTATTGTTCAAAGATATTCCTTGATGCTCAAGGTGATCCCAAACCGAAATATTGAAAAGCATTTAATTATGATTTTCAATTATATATGTTTTAATTACCAGCAATTAAAGCATATCCTCTAGAAAAGGTTTATTAGTTGGTGTGCTAAACTAATAATAAAAAATTTTCTAAGAGAGATTTCGGAAATATTGTTTGACATTTAATGGGAAATAGGAAAACCAAAATTAGGTACTTTAATGAATATCTTGAGAATATTTTCGGTTTTGGAATTTCCATAAATACTTGAGTTTTCATTTCTTGCAAACTATCCTAAGAGCCAGGTAAACTTCATTCGTGTTGTTTATGGTGGAACCGTCTATTCGGAGAGGAAAGCAACCTAATTAGGCGAAATCTCTTACGACCACTCGTTTAAAGACTTCGGTGGGATCAAGAAACTCTACGGGTTCCATTGGTGGGAAAATAGATAATTGCATTTTTATTTTAGTTTTGGATTATTGATTTGATTGACTAACGGTTGTTGAAACTTTGATTGTGCCTAGTTTGATTACTCTTGAGGCCTTCTCTTCTGACATAAGGGTCACTCAAACTAGATCAAAGTATCGACGGGATCTTTAGAACTATTTGTAGATCTAAAGACATCTTGTGATAATCCATTGTTAACAGAGTCCGTTCTGTGTGTGATTGATCACAAGAGGATTCAAGTTTATGTTATGCAGTTTATTGAGAAGGCAATTGAAGATTTGAAGACGAAAAATATTTTCTTATTAGTTTTCTTATCATGTGAATTTGTGCACACATTTTGATCGGTTGGGATCCGACTAAGATTAGATTTATCTTTGCTAGATTTGATCATATAGTCATATTGATCAGCAACTATCATTTGGTGGTTATCTACGATTTGATAGTTGTGGATCTAGATCTGAACTTTCAGATTTGGATTGATCATACCTGAAAAAGGAGTTTATTAGATTAAACGAAAGAGCCTTTGTCGACTACTCAACATATCTTTTATAGTAAACATAATTGAAGTGATTACCAAACAGTTTATTCCTTTACTGTTTGGAATACGATCTAAAGGAGTTGAGTACATAAAGACTTTACTGGTAAAACAACTTGAGATAGTGATTTATGTCCTGATATTCACGTGTGTGACCAAGAGCTCGAAGACGCAGGGATACTGAGGAAACTAAGTAGCTAGGGGTAGTCTACTTGGTCTCAACTATACGAAGATTTTGTATAGCGGGTTAATTCTGAGTAGGCCTGTCAATGGATATTCGTTAGCCGAATCCGATTACCCGGTTTCCGTTAGGTTTAGTTCTGTTATATCCGTTATCCGTTATCCGTAACAGATAATGTAGCGGTTAATTTTATCCTACCGTAACGGTACTGGTTGGGCTATTTCCGTTAGCCTTATTTCCGTTATCCGCTAACGTGTGACTAGCACGTGTAAATTCCTATACCCCGAGAGAAAACTTACCTATCCATTCTCTTCCTCGTTCATATCTTTACTCCCAAGAGAAAACTTATCTATCCATCATCTCTTCTTCATCTGAATCTTCCTTTTCTTCATTTATTTCGTCTCATAATCCCAGTACCACCATCATCTCCTAATATATCCTGTCTAGTTATTTTTCTTTCTGAAATTAAATTTTGTATTAATTAAGATTTTGAAGCTTAATTTAGGGTTTTGGAATTGATTTGTGAAACTAGGATTTTGTGGAGAGTTTGGTTTGATTTAGTGGAGAGTTGGGTTTGATTGTGAATTCGAGAACGCATATTTTGAATTGATGATGTTGATTTCGAATTAGGGAGGAAGAAGAAGAAGAAGTTGTTGTTGTATATGTTCATAAGGGTTACAAAAATTGATGAATATATGAGGTTTCAGAAGAAATCAGAGATGGGTTTGTTTCCAACTCGATTTTACAACAAGAAATTGAGAAAACAAGAAAGAAATTGCTTGTGTCGGAATCAAATCTAGATCGATTTACATGGAAGATGGTTTTGTTTTTATGCTTGATTAATGGCAAAGATGATTCAAATGGGTCTGTTGTGGTCTAATAATGTTAGCTGAATGGTTACAGGGATACGGTGGTGCTAATTGCAGCTGCAGTTCCATGAAATTGTGGTATTGATGAACTGAAATGGTTGTGAAGAATCTTCATTGAAGATGGTGGTGCAGCTATAGAGTTTGATAACGGAAATTATCGGAAAAATATCTGTTATCCGGTAAGTCCAACGTAACGGTAATGGAATTGAATTTCAGATTTTCGTCGGAACTTAACGGATATCGGTTAACCGATAATTTTAATGGCAACGACAGCGACAGAGCCAATATCCGTTACGTTTAGTGCCGTTGACAGCCCTAATTCTGAGAGTATTCAAAACTGGACTAGGTCCCGGGATTTTTCTGCATTTGCAGTTTCCTCTTTAACAAAATCTTATGTGTGTTATTTACTTTACTTTTGCATTATAATTGTTATTATAATTAAGTAAATAATATTATTGTGAGTTAATTCGAATTACTTGACCTTGATCCTAATAGTCAATCGGTTTATTACCGTAACCATGATCAAGTAAATATCTTGTTGTCGTATAGTCTCGACCTCGTCCATAAACAATCACACGAGGTATATGACTTATAGGTTGATATTTAAAAGATTGTAGTGTATTTGGTACCCTCGTCTTTTCAACTAAATATATGGTTATTGGTCTGACAATGTTTTCTGGTTCAGGGTAATGTGGAGGAGAAAAATCAAATCACGGGATAGCTCAAGCCTCAAGATAAGGAGCAAACGCGGGCTCTGGAAGCATTTGAGAGCATAAAGTTGGCTAAAGCTTCAGCTGTGGAAAGACTACATTTGGAGGGTGATTGTCTTAATGCAGTCAATGCAATACATGGAAGTTCTGGTAGTGTTAGACAGACAGATAATAATGTGACCCAAGAATGTAAGGACATGTTACTTTGTTTTCAGCCTTGTAAATAGTTTAACAAAGAGAGCTAGATCTTGTAGGTTGGATCAAATTTGGCCGTCAACTTACCCAATTTGGCTCAAATCTCTTATTAGGGAGGAACTTGATGTCTGTGCTCAAAGTTTTCTTTCTTATTAGAAAAAAGTTCAACACCCGCTAATTCGGTTTCGAAAGCTATTATCTATGATTTTATCTATTTCCTATCCCCATTTTCCTTAAATGCCATCCCAATTATCCAACTCAAATTTTGTAAAACCTTTTTAAGATTGGGTTGACAAAACTCTCTCCATTATTTCCATAGATAACTTGAACACCACCCCTACCACCAAATTGATTAGATTTAGTTAAATACAGTGAAACCTAATTAAAATAGTGAAGTATCTATATTGATCAGGTTTGGAGATTAAATACAATGAAAACTTAATTAAAATTAGGGATGCACAACGGGTAGGGTGGGTGGGATATGGCCTATTTCGCCACCCTACCCGCTTACTGGCGGGTAAGAAATTTTTTACCCGCTTACTGGCGGGAAAGGAATTCCCTACCCGCCATTAAACGGGTAAGATCCTACCCGACCCATTAATTGGCGGGTCGGGTAGGATAAGGTGGCGGGTATAACCGTTTTTGTTATTTGTTTTTTGGGTCTGCCTTGACTGCACACAAAAATGTTTCAGAAAAAGAAAAGGTCTTGCAACAGCACAAAGGTCAATCTAGCTAAATATGTACCCAATGGTACTGCCAATCTAACTAGGTAAAAGTGAACAAACAAAAGAACAAAAAAAAGATCTTGCAACAGCACAAAGACTCAAGATACAAAAGTTCTATTCTTTTCAAAATCCATGATGAATCCCAGCATAATTCCATGTTCTTCACGTAACCTTGTTCTTCAGATAAGAGTATCATCACCAAAAACTCTTCGTATGACCTTTTTCAATCATCATCTACGATGATGGAATACAAAGAGAAAGTAACACAGGGCTACCTACAAACTGGAGATAGTATCACAAACCAGCCTATATTCTCAAAACATGGAAGTTACCTACACAGAATTTTGTAAATATGTACTCATGGTCAAGACAGCTTTGCAAGAAGAACAAGACAGCTTTGCAATTTTAAGAACAATAACTACCCACAGATGATTCACTAAAAAAATGAATACCTTATGGACACCCAGTAAGCTAAAACAGTATAACAATGTGCTTAAACAGTGTAATGGGACAAAGTTTTAATACTTGCAAGGGACAGTAGAACAACGCTACCTAAAAGTGTAAGCTAAAATCTGATGCCAATTCATTAACTGCAGGACCATTCAAGGTTTTGTAACAATATGGGACCACTGTAGAAACATTTCAAGGTTTTGTAACTCTGGTTTCTCAAGACAAAGGAAGTTAATTATATGTAAAATTCTTCTTTATCTGTAAATTTCTTTAGGCAGGCTTTTTTGGTAATACATACTGCATGACTACAAGTGTTGATATCTTACATACTGCGATCTCCATCAATCAAACGTCTCCTCATGTTGAAAATCCAAGGCTTCTTTGACCCTAACTCTGAAAAACACTGGAATACAAAAAAAAAAATCCAGTGTCATCATTGAAACAAGAACCCCCAGCTCAGTTAGAATTTATTTCCCCGTCATTTATTATTCATACAAAGAATTTCTTAGCCATCAGCTCAACCAAAAATACACAGCAGCAAAAGAACCAGTACAGTTACAAAATTCCTTAAGTCAACTAATCAAAAACATGTCAACTACTATTTACTCCATATAAACAGATGAGGCGAATTAAATTTCCACATCTTCAAGCAGTTTGTATATCTATCAAGAACTACTATTCTGACTATGATCTTTTTTGTTCATAAGTGATAACATCAACATTTTTCAATGTTTAAACTAATCAAAAATCAGTATATCCAACCATGAATCTTCTTCCAAAGTCTTGAATTAAACTACCAATCCATGCAATCAAACTGAGAGGTATATCAACTATAACTGAAACAATACAACCAAACTACCCAATCATCCAATTACACCATCAATGTAACAAATGCATACGTATTCCTAAGGGTTCTCGCATTCAGCAAATGGGATTCAATGTTTTTTTGCTCTACTTTACCTGCTTTGCAGCCTTAACCAGAGCAGCACTCATGAGCTTGGGTTGTTCTGCAATATCAGTTGGGGTTTCCGTAGTAGTGTTAGCAGGTGGCTCTGGATAATTTTCAATAGAAAATCCTAGAAGCAAAATAATTCAACAATAGATTCAGGACCTTCAGGTAAGAAAACAAAAGAAGATAAGAAAACAAACAATCCAGGATAAGAAAAATAGAGAATAAACCTTTTGTGGGCAGCTTCAGCAGCTCTTGATGGAGTTTCTTCAGATGCTAACCGATCTTCTTCTATAATCTTCTTTGTTTCTTCTCTACTCTTCACTATTCTTTGTTGGTTTAGCCCTCCATGTTAATTGTGAATACTTGGTTACTCACATAATCAAAATCTCACTGAAATTGATTGAAATATTGAAAATCTATGCATCTAAGGCATGGGTTTTAGCTAGAAATCATATTTTGGAACTGTCCTAATCAATTAAGATTACCTAAGATAGTATCCTGCAACATGCATGAAATAGTAAAAACCCTAAGATTTTTCAATCAATTTAACGCAAAAAAATAAAATGAAACAAAATCAACTTTGCAATTGGATCCTACCTTGAACCAACCGATCAAAGGGTTTTAAACGAGACTCTGAAAGACGAACATGAGATCGAGAAGAGTAAGGTAGAGGAGAAATGGTTGAAGGAGAAAACGAGAAATGATAATTTTCTGTTTAGATTTAGATCGACTTGACAAAAAAAATGGAGTTAACATTTTACCCCTTGTTTGTTTTAAAATAACGGTACAATGGACACGAGACAGAATAAAGGATAGGGATTATTTGGTCTTTTAAATATATCAGACGGGTAAGCGGGTAGGGTAGGATAATTTCGGGTTTTATCCGTCACCCTACCCATTTGACGACGGATAAGATAAAGTTTAACCGTCACCTTACCCGTCAATTATCGGGTAGGATAAGATACGGATAAAAATTGTGACGGGTAGGATAGGGTGGCAGGTAAGAGTAGGATACGTGCACCCCTAATTAAAATAGTGATGTATCTATATGTTTCCTTGGTGATTGATATATCAATTTTGGTTCGATTGCACTTTGTTTCAGCTGCATCAATAAAAAAAACTTAAAGAAAAATCAATAAGAAGAAAACTTTAATTAGCAATTACGTGATTAATTTTAGTTATGTTTCTTTTAATTTTGGGTACAAAACCATGATTAGACCATGTCTATGTACAGTACAGTACAGAGATTAGGGTGATGGTAGTATATAGGTGGCGTGACGGCGCTAGCATTAGTAGGCAGGTCAATAGATTTATGGTTAGATTTTTTTTTTCCGGTGGACGATTAGTGGGTTAGATTTGAGAGAGAGACGGTGGGATGAAGATGAAGATTATCCGTGCAGTATGGTGAGTTTTGTTTCACTCAAATTAGAATGAATTAAATAAAAATTGATTTGTGTGATTTGGATGGAATTTAGGAAAAATGGGGATAGGAAATAGGTAAAATCTTCCGTTAAAAATTTGACGAATTAATTTGATACTAAAATATCATCGCAATTTATGATTGTTGTTGTGGTACTGTTGATGTTAACTTAACGTATAGTTCAAGCATGGGTATAAGAAGTCCAACCACAACTTCAATGCCGTATAAAATGCACTCGTCGGGTACATCAGAAAATAGTTATCCACCTAATAACGCGTCTTTGAATTCTTCATAACACATTCATCATCCATCAAACTTGTTAATTTTCTCTACAGTCTTCGGTACCATAACTAGCTACGTGAAATGAATAAATGATGTAAAATTTACAGCAAAAAAAGTTGACTCGTTTAGGCAAAGGTTTGACAATGACAATGGACGACTAATCCGATCAAAACTCAAAGCCAAAATTACAACAAAATCAGGTATGATAACTCTCGCATGGTGTCGATAAAAAATGTGGCATTGTGTAACCTCCATTCCACGGCATGTGCAACTTGGTCATTAAACAAGACTTTAATGTGAACTTTAAGGATTCGATCACACCATGAAAGTGATATGAGTAGCGAGTCAAGGACTTCAAAGTTTACGAAACTCTACAAATCTCTTCAAATTCACATATAAATAAGCATCTTATCTCTTGCATCATTTCATCGATCAAATATGGATTTTCACCTACATCATCTACATATCTTTAAGTTTTCAGTTTCGATTTTCATTCTTATTCTGAGCTCTACAAATTCTCGAAACAATTCATCATTTGTTCACTATGTGGAATCATCTTCTCTTACAGTAGACAGAGAAGCTCTACTGTTATTCAAGTCTTCAATAATAGATCCATCAAATACTTTATCTTCATGGAACACAAGCTTAAATAATGTCTGCGAATGGACCGGTGTCATCTGCGACCAAGTAATTGTTGGTAATAATAGTACCAGAAACAAGAACCAAACAAGAGTTACGGGGCTTGATCTTGAGGGACTTGGTTTGTCAGGAACCTTAAGTCTCGGCAGCCTCTCTTTTCTTCGCGTACTTCACTTGCCGAACAACAAATTCTCCGGTACTCTGACTCTTCCGAATTATATCGGTGAACTTTGTCAGCTTCGTACTTTAAACATCAGTAGTAACAACATCCACGGCCAAATCCCGCTAAGCATAGTCAAGTGTTCAGAGCTCAGAATTCTCGACTTGATGGGGAATCAATTCACTGGTAACATCCCACCGGAAATCGGTCAGTATCTCCTTAGACTACAAGTTCTCAAGTTAAACCAGAATCAGCTTTCCGGTACAATCCCACCATCCATTGGAAACATTTCTTCACTCACAGTTCTAGACTTGGGAACGAACACTATCGGCGGGCCGATACCGAGCGAGTTGGGTCGTCTTCAAAAGTTGAAAACACTGAGTCTTTCCATTAACAATCTTACCGGTACTGTGCCACCATCTTTATACAACATTGCTTCTCTCGTTCATTTTGCCTTGCCTTCTAATAACTTATGGGGTGAAATTCCAAGTGATGTGGGAGATAAACTTCCAAATCTTATTGACTTCAATTTTTGCATTAATAAGTTCACTGGAGGAATTCCTGGTTCACTGCATTACTTGCCAAATATTCAGAACATTCGTATGGCACATAATTTACTAGAGGGAACTGTTCCACCAGGGCTTGGGAATTTACGTAGCCTTCGAATGTATAATGTCGGGTATAATCGTATAGCTGGCTCATTGGATTTCATCAGCTCTTTTAGGACTAGTCCGCATCTTGATTTTCTTGCTCTGGATGGCAATCTTTTCCAAGGTGCGATTCCAGAATCCATTGGGTTCGCCCTGTCAGCAACCAAGCTCACAAAATTATACTTGGGTGGAAATCGGATCAGTGGCAAGATTCCTCCCTCAATTAGTCTTCTGACCAATTTGGCTCTTTTAAATTTAAGCTACAATTCGATTTCTGGTGAAATTCCACCAGAAATTGGAGATCTTAAGAATTTGCAAGAGTTGGTTTTGGCTGAAAACAAAATTTCTGGCGGAATCCCGCCCACGCTCGGCGACTTAAACAAACTCAATGTGCTTGACTTGCATGGGAATGGACTGTCTGGAGCAATACCAAATAGTTTAGGCAGCTTGCAGCGGCTTAATTCGATGGATTTGTCCAGAAATGAACTCAATGGAAGCATACCTGGACAAGTACTTTCGGGGATATCTGGTCTATCAAGTCTCTTAAACATGTCCAGAAATTCTTTAAGTGGTTCTCTGCCTCAAGAAGTACGAAACTTGAAAAATCTTGTGACCATCGATGTTTCCCATAACAAGCTATCTGGAAGTATCCCGAATTCGATCGAAGGATGCAGGAGTTTACAGAAACTATTCATGTCGAGTAATTCCTTCTCTGGTCGTATTCCTTCAAGATTGGCTAATGTTTTAGGATTGGAAATACTAGACCTCTCCTCAAACCAACTCTCCGGTCCTATTCCAAACAATCTTGAAAAACTCCAAGCCCTCCATTTCTTGAACCTCTCTTACAATAACCTTGAGGGGCAACTTCCAAGTACTGGTGTTTTCGAAAACTTCACCAACGTTTATGTACAAGGAAACTTTAAACTTTGTGCTAATTCATCTCATTTTTCATCTTCTCTATCGGTTTGTCGACAACGAAGGAAAAAATCAGTGGCGACTCGAGTTGTAGTCCTGCTTATTATAGCATCATCGTCTGTCTTTTGTCTGTTATTGGTGGCTTCGTTTGTGTATTATATGTTGATCTACAGAAAAAATGCAGCCAATGGAGGTGTTTCAAATAAGATTAAAGTACATGACGAGGAGCTGTTTAGAGGAAGACATCAACTGGTTTCTTATGAAGAACTTCGTGCTGCAACGGATAATTTTGACGAGGCAAATTTGGTTGGAAGTGGGAGTTTTGGATCTGTATACAAAGGAAAGCTTTGGGGAGAGGTTATGGTTGCGGTTAAAGTTCTAAATCTCGATCAAGCAGGAGCTTCAAAGAGTTTCTTTGCTGAATGTGATGCTTTAAAAAGCGTTCGCCATAGAAATCTTGTTAAACTTATTACGTCTTGCTCTAGTATTGTTCTTAGAAAAACAAATTCCACCGAGTTTAGAGCTTTAGTTTACGAGTTTTTGAGTAACGGGAGCTTGGATGATTGGATCAGAGGGAGAATAAGAAGAAGAAGAACAGTTAGTAGTGATGATGACAGCGACTACAACGACGAGGAAAATGCATTTGTAAACAGTATGGACTATAGGGATGAAGATCAGGAAAATGGGCCGGTAGTATTGAATGGGGTGGAGAGACTGAATGTTGCAATAGATGTTGCGAGCGCATTGGATTACCTGCACCATGATTGTGAAGTTCCTGTGGTGCATTGTGACCTTAAGCCGAGTAACATAATCTTAGACCATGACATGACTGCAAAAGTTGGAGACTTTGGGTTAGCAAGAACGTTGCTGAATACTGACGGCAATGATCAGTCTACAACTACTGCAACCTATGGGCTCAAGGGCTCCATTGGGTATATACCTCCAGGTAAGGGTTTTTCTTATGTCTTAACAATCTTATATGCTCAAGAAAAATCATAAATGTGTTGGTGAATAATCAATCAATTCTGAGCACATTTTTTATTAATGGGATTGCAGAGTATGGACAAGGACTGAAGCCATCGACAAGAGGGGACGTTTACAGTTTCGGCATAATGTTGCTAGAGATGTTTACAGGACGAAGTCCAACACATGAAGGATTTAATGGAGGAATAAGCTTGGTCAAGTGGGTCGAATCGGTTTACCCTAATGACATTTTGCAAGTACTGGACCCTCAGCTGCAAATGTTGCACCAAACATCAGAACCATCATTACCAATTATAATGAACGGCATTACTGGCAGTAGTTGTCATTTTGAAGATAAGCAAATTGAACATGGATTTTTCATTTCTACTATAGGAGTTGGGTTATCTTGTGCTCTCGATGCTCCTGAAATGCGTATTACAATAAGAGAGGCTCTGCAAAGGCTTAAGAAGATAAGAGACAGCCTTGTAAAATCAAATGTATTTACAAATATTTAGTTTATATTAAGGGGCAATCTGGTCCATTGAAAATTATCATTTCATTACTGGAAATAAATAATTAATTAAAAAAAATCTGCATTTCTTTCCACTGGAGCTTCTTCTTCAGAGGAGGTGAAGGGATAAAAATGGTGTTATTATTATCTAGCTTTTCTTGCACTTCATTTCTTCCGGTAAAATCCTCTCTTCCTCTTTCAATTCAATCTTCGTTAGTTTCTAATTGTCAATTGGGTCATGGAATTGTAAGAAAAACTCTCAATGACAACAACATCAGTAAATTGCATCATCGGATTCATCAAGAACAACTTCATTTGGTAGCAGTGAAGAAGAAAACCAAATTGGGTATGAAGATTAAGTGTAGAGCATCTGAAAAGTTCAAAAACATTAATTCTGAAGAAACCCAAGATGATGATAATAATAATAATAATAATAATAATAATATAGTACTACAGCTTTTGTTGTGGACAGCTGAAGGTGTATACATTGTCTGGCTTTTTATCCTCCCCTTTGCACCGGTATGCATTACTTGTTGATTATCATTACTGTTTGGAAAGCAATTAAACGAGCTCGATATGATATAATTATTATACTTGTTACAGGGGGATCCAGTATGGGCGATTAGCCAAGACACCATTAATTCTCTAGTGGGGTTTTCTCTGAATTTCTTCTTTATCTTGCCACTGATGAACTCCAGTATGTCAATTTTTCTACTCTGCTAATTGCAAGTGAATTATTGCTTTGCAAGTGTTGCTTGATTGTAATGTTTTCCTGGGTTTATTGGCAGAGTAGTTGGAATTCATGTGCTTGAGTCCCCGGTGATTCACACGGTAAGGTCATTTGACATGTTTCAAGTAATAGCTTTAGCAGTCAACAAATCTTTTCTCTATTTCTCACATTTGTTTTCCTTTGGTTGATCAAAAGATTCACATGCTGATGCCTTTGGCTATTTTCTTTCTGCGTGATATCAGATGGAGGAAGGATTATTCAATTTTGTGATTGGGTGGACACTCATGTTTGCTCCCTTGTTATTCACGGATCGCAAGAGAAACAGATTCAAGGGATCACTTGATGTCTTATGGGGTTTCCAGATGTTCCTCACAAACAGTATTCTCCATCTAACTGTCTAAAATATGGTTTATTATGGCTGAAATATTAATTAAAACTTTAAAATGGTTTGTTTTCTTTGTAACCAATTTTCGCGTTTATGCATAATTGGTGACAGCATTCTTAATGCCCTACATGGCAATCCGACTTAACAAAGCTGACACTGAATCCTCTCCCAAAGAACCTTCTAAATTGGAAGCTGTGATGGTAGATGGTGCACCTGTCGTCGGACTGATAGGCGGCGCTGTTTGTACACTATGTTTAGTGTGGGCATGCTTTGGTCGAATGGATGGAAATTTTGGGATCCTGACGGACCGATGGGAATATTTCTTAAGCTATCTTGGATCAGATCGAGTAGGATATGCCTTCATATGGGACAGTTGCCTCTACACAGTTTTCCAGCCTTGGTTGATTGGTGATAACATAGATAATGTGAAAGAGAGCAGTGTTAACACAGTAGAAAAATTAAGGTTTGTTCCTGTTGTTGGCTTGGCTGCCTACTTGTTGAGTTTGGATCCTGCTGAAGAGTTGTAATACATGTAGTCCACTGAAATTCGGGAACCAAATCTTTTATTTCGTAACTGTGTTCTTTATAGCGATTTCTTCTGTAACCTACTGCTGGCAGAATTTCATCAATCTGACAGGTTCATATATGCATTTTCTATGAAATCAAACATCTGAGATATGCCAGAATGAAAGGTGATTCCCAAAAGGCTGGAGTTGCATTGATAGTATTAAATCGGATGCAGTTACAGTCTACAAAGATGGCCTTGCACATAGCTGCAGCTTAAGGAAACTCCGAGTTTGTAGGGGAACTTGTGATTCTCATGGCACCTGAGCAGCTTGAATACAGGAACCTTACAGTCATGACCTCGGTAACCTCTCTTTTCTGCGCACACTTGACTTACGGGTACTCTAATTATTCTTAATGATATCGGCGAACGTTCTCAACTACCTACTTTAAACATTAATACTGACAGAACATACTTGCATTCAGAGTCGAATTCTGAATTCTCGACTGGGAGGGAAATCCATTACAGTACTTGGTATTATCCAACAGGGAATCGGTCAACATCCCTTTAAGTCAGAATCAACTACGAGTCTCGACTTCTCAAGTTAAATCAGAATCAACTTTTTGGTACAATCCCATTTTACATTGGAAACACTTCTACACCAGCTATTCTAGACTTGGGAACTAACAGTCTAACACTGTCGGTGGCTGATACCTAGCTGGTTGGATTGTCTTTAAAAGTTTAAGAAAATTGAAACTTTCCGTAAACAATCTCGCTGAATTTGTTCCTCCTATACAAAGTTACTTTTCATTTTGGTTTGCCTGCTAACAACTTAATGGGAGGAAATTCCAAGTGATGGTGGAGATAAGTTTCCGAATCTTATCGAATTCAATTTTTGCATTTGTTAGGTTCACTGGAGGAATTCCTGGATCCTGGATCATTGCACTACTTTATTGGAGAATTTAGGCAGCCTTCAAAAGTTTGTGTAATACCGAGTATAATCGTATGGTTGCCTCTTTGGATTTCATCAGCTCTTTTACTTCTAGTCTTCGTCTTGGTTTTCTTGCTTTAAATGGCAACCTTTTCGAAGGTGCAATTCCATTATTCAACGAGTTTCAACTAGTAAGCAACCAAGCTCACAAAATTGTAGTTGGGAGGAAATCGGATCAGTGGTAACTGGTAACTGGTAAGATTCATGTCTCGGTTATCATACAACTTGGCTCCTTCAAATTTAAGCTATAGTCAACTTCATTCGACCAGAAACTGGCACCCAGAATTTTAAAATGTTGAATTTAGCTGGAAAAATAAGTCGTGCAAATCCTTGTCCTTGCTCCGGGACTTGAGCAGACTCAACGAGCTTGACTCACACATTGGGAGTGAACTGGTTGGAGCAGATACCAAATAGTATCCTTGTCTTTGCTCGGGGACTTGAGCAGACTCAACGAGCTTGACGCATACATGTAACACCTTTTGATGATATTCAAGAAATAGACTCGATGGATGAAGCATGGACAACTACTACTTACTAGTAGTCAGGAAAAACATATAGTAATGCAAAAAGAGTTTGAAGGTTTGATATATAATCATTAGCCTTGGGTCTAGGTTAAAACACAAGTAATCGACCATTCTCAAATTATACTCACATTCACAACTAGTACTTAGTTTTAAGGAAAATAGGATGATGCTCTAGAAGAAATATCATTATAAGTTGTTTACTGTAGTTCTGTGACTTGTGTCGAATTTGAAGTACAAGGGGTGTACTTAATCTTACACGACTTGAAAGAAAATTATCTATGGTGAACAGAATAATCCCTAAATCAAATTGCACAAAAAAAGTATAGCCTATTATTTACTTTTTATCTCTTTTTAAAACATATAAGAAGACAACTGCCGTCTGTCTTCAGATTAGTAAATAACACCCCCAAGGCATTATCTGCAAAAACAGGCTAGTAAACTGTCCATTCCAGTAGCAACTGTTAGAGCTGCTGTTCCTTATAAACAGACCGGTGGTCGCTCCGGTTTCATCAACCATCTGTGTCCATGCCTATATCTCCATATACTTTTTTTTCTTACACCGCAAAAACAAATCAAAAAAATAACATAACAGCACACGAACTGACCTAATCCAGTACATGATTCGGTTTCTTTCACTGGCAAAGACGCATACGTTGAAAAGATAATGCCAAAGCCCACAATATGCAACCATGTATGTGTAGTAGGTACTACAAGAATCTCCATCCAATTAACTGCTCTCTGGCTCAGCAACCTTCTCTTCAATCTCGCCCGCAAGAGTCTCCACAACGGCTGATAAATTCTTGTTTATGAGGTTGCTGCTAGTTGGGGCAATGGTGGCCTCACCACTGTTTGGAGTGTCTGGAATACTTGCATGTGAGGAATTGGCGGCAGAAGCACCACTCTCTTCCAATTGTTTTGACTTATTCAGAGCATGACAATGTGGGCAGTAGTAAGTGATGTAAGAAAAATCTTCTTTCCTTGCAAGCCCTGCAGAAAACAAATCAGTAATTAGTTATGCGCTAGCATCAATACATATAACATCCCAACACAAGCTGTCCGAAACTGAAGGCTAACAACACAGATACTAATAATTACTCGTATTTCTCACGGACCAGGGACAGACACATATTCATTATCTTTAAACCCAATAAACCTGTAATGCAGAATCATCAAACAAGCGAGGTTGTGGGGGATAGCGTCTCTTATTCTCTGAAGAAATTGGATCTATTCATTTCAAATAAACTTGATATGGTTTTCAGATGTCATGGGAAGGTGTTTCAGGTTATACTGGTTTGCAGATGGTATTAAAACTTATTTGCTGATCGCAATTCGTGAGCCACAAAATTGTCATGTACCATCGAAGAAAACAAAGTATAAGAATTATAAAACCTAGAAACCGAGAGTATGATTAGATCATGGATTAGAGTTGAAACTGACTGACCATTGTGCATATGGCAATTGCCACAAATCAGGGCATATGACTGTGTTGGATCTTCGCCTACAAGCAATGCCGCAATACGTGCAACCCATCCCCCGTCTTGTATGGTAGAATTTGGATGGTGATCAACAACCACCTGATTGTGTGTTGCAGGCTCAGAGCCAGTGGGACCCACATTGTCTGGCACTTCCTCAAGTGATTGATTCAAAGCAAGGGTTCCAGTACTGTTAGATCTGTTCTGCCGGTTCCTTAGCCCTTTAGATTGCGCAAGCTCGACATCTCTGCTTTTTCCTGATGCAGGATCAACCTTTGATTCATCCCCCAAAAACACTTTCAACCCCGAATCCGCTCCCAACTTTGATGCCAAGACTGATGCAGCAGCTGCCTTTGCTGCTGGATCAGGGTCGTATCTCTGCAATGCCAGAGATAATAGTAAATTTTGTTTAGCATAGTTATCTTATTCTATGTGGTTCCACATGACCGATATAAAAAGCTCTTATGACACTAGCATTCACTTAAACAAGAGGGAGCCACATAAATTAGATATGTATGGGAGAAGCACACAACCTAACCATTAACCCCCACTATCCAATAACTCAGCGGAATATCAATCTCATGTATAAATCCATGCGGACTTCCTTTATTCACATCATCATATGTTTGCTATGAAGTGGAGAGACATACCATCATCACTTAGTATCTGAGAACTTACCTATATCAGCATACTTATATCCAAGTAAACATTCCAATCATTTATATTCACGATGCGTCAACATATGCACTTATTGAACGGAGACAACTATTAAAAGTATATGCGACACAGTAAGCTTTATTTGGCCTCATGCATGATAACTGACAATGGAAGATTGGACAAGAAAAGATTATTTCGGTTACCTGAATGAGCTGTTGGGTAATGTAATAGTTTGTCCTCTCTTTAAGTTCATCGATTTTTGCTTGCCTTTCCTCACGCAGTCTCTCGAGGGTTTTCTTGTCCTTGCGTTCGCCTAAAAATGCACAATGAAATATAATTAAGATTCTGAAAATGGAATTCTGAACCAAAATATCCAGAAACACTAGAAACAAAAAACTAAGCAAGGAACAATTAGTATAACCAGCAAAACTGCAACAATACTCAAGTTATCATTCAAATATGACAGGTTGTATGCAAACAGAGAACTGGTTGCAAGAAGAAAAAGTTGATGATCCACAAAAGGTCCTAATTTGACGTCATGTCATCTCAAAGTCTCAGACTATTAATCTAGTGCACTTGATTTGTGAAAGGCAATGCTTTTTTGTTAATCGAAAATAACTTGTAAAAGATTCTTACGGTGGTATAACTTTTATTGCTGGTGCTGGGGCCTAACGATGGGACATCTTGCATGAATTGTCAAAGAGTACTCTACTTTATATGAGTCATATCGATGATTCAAGCATTAAACAAAATACGAAGCAACAAGTTTACAACATATTAATTGCCGAAGTACAAATATGAAGCTAAATTATGAATTAATTGACGAACAGTCTTGAGTAAGTAGCACAACCTGACCACGTGAAGTAAATGGGAACATAAAAAATTATAGTTGCTCAACCATTTCAACATACAAAAAGAATAAAAGTAAATAGCAGAACAAGAATTATCAGCAATAAAACCGGAAGAATAAAACTGTCTGGTAGAGTTTAAGACACTTACACATCCTTGAGAAGCTTCCCAGAGTTGTGTAAATAACAGCGGTTAGGCCAGGCAAAAGAAACATTGGCAAAACTCGAATAGCTCTCGTCTTCCATTCTAAATCCAGTGTTCGTGTCGTCATGATTGCATAGGCTACTGCAACAGCCTGAAATTGGATTTTCAAGCTAGGTAAGATCAAGGTTTATAATAACATCTTGCCTCACACATCAGCATTTCCTGACGTGGTTCAATGCACGTCTCGAGGCGTATGCCTCGAATGCCTTGCTGTAAGAAAAAAAAATTAAGCAGTCCTTTTGCTGCAGACAAGATTTTCTTCAAAGGGCTAGAGATTTTATGATTTATCAAAACCCAATACAGGACTCTTTATCAAAACTCAACACAGACTCTTTATAGAGGACAAAATTTGACATAATCCCAGAGAAAGACAATCTAGGCGGGGGTTTTGTCTTTTGAAAAGAATCGCCTCACAATGCGATTTTTTTCTTGGAATATATTTAGGTAAAAACCGTAGCCTGTGCCTGAGGCTGTAAATGAACATGTGACATGACATTGATGGCCTGGCTCGCACGGAGGCACGCTATCAATTATTGAAACCATGGGCAAGATCAATACCAGCATACCACCCAAGATTGAATTCAACCGGACCTCACAACCATAGCTCTTTACATGTTAAAGATGATTTTGCAAAAAATTAAATACATAGAGATGTAAAATACAAATCCACACTTTAGCACCATAACAGTCGAGTATTTAAAATATGAGTGGTGGTGAAATAACATCTATTTATCATTTTCTAAAGCATAAACAGTTTCCATTACGTTGTTTTTGTATGTGAAGATTTTGCAGGTGAATAAAATCATTGTTTTTAACCAGAGAATGTGTATTTACGTTGCAAGGATGCAATAGAGAGATCACTTCTAGCCACAGAAAAGCGTTGTGCCAATATATTATGATGGATGAACATTCAAACGCTTCTTGAAGGGTAAAGGTGGTCAACTAACAGGGTCACAACAAGAATACGGTAGCATGTATAAGTTACAAACCATGCCAAAAATTAGGTAAGAAAACTCACCTCAAGCAGAACAGAGAAAACAATAAGATTTCTAGCCATCCTTCGCCAACTTTGAGTTCTCCTCTTCATCCTCGCCATAACGGTAGCTTCTTCCTTGGATATATTTTGTAATCTCTTCTCAAAATCATCTTTGCGGGATCCAAAGAGTCCGTTCCATATCCGAGAAAAGATTCCTTTGCGCTGCTTCTTCGTAGTCTTAGTTTCTTTTGTTTTATCCACTGATGATAGGTTTTCAGGCACATCTTTGGATTGATCCGAAACTTCAGCCATTTGTAACAGTAGCTTATCAAGAAAGAATTGCAGGTGCTGGGAAAGACCTGTCCGTATATACATACAGCAGGTAGTAAATTAACAGCAACAAAGAGAAGGAACCACTATTAAGAAAACCAAAAGAAGGACATAGCAGCAGAAAAGTTAAGAGCAAGTGTAAAAAGGTGTAAAAATGAAAAAATAATAAGAGACACTCAGTCTCATGGAGATTGAGAATTTATATGAAAGATCACCTTTACTACACTGTTATCATCAAAATTCTACAGAACCAGAATGATCCTGAAGAGACAATAGATCTAGAATGGCCAAAACGAAATAATATACAAAGTAAAGCAACAAGAAGGAAGACTCAATTCACCAGCAAGAGGTTAAGACATATAATGTTTAAAGCGCCACTAAGCCACTAAAACTTCTGATTTTCTTTGAATTACCTATTACTGAAGTTCATTCTTGAACCTAATATCAGTTCTGTTATCATACATATTATTCCCACATCTCCATTAGATAATAAGGGTTGTTCACACATTGACAAAAAAAAACAAAAAAAAAAAACTACCAAACTAGATGATTTTAGCGTTTCAATTCAAGGGTTGACTCAACAATCAATTTTGGTCTTAGCAGCAATGTTAAACCCTAAATATCTCCACATACAAAACCAGATCCACCAATCAAAACGAAAAAACTTCACATAGTATCAACATCCCCATTTTTCAACAATCAAATCAACAAGACCTCAGAAATTTTACCTTCAATCTACAACTTCTCCAGATGGTTATGATATGAAGTTGAAATCAATAGTTCAACCAACTTTATACACACTTTAATTACTTGATCTTACGGATTCCTCCACTGCTTCAATACGAACGAGTTTTTACTTTCACCTTAAGAAAACCTCTAGAGGTAGGAACTTGATCTTAAAAGTTTCCCAGAATCTGTGAAACCTAACCCTAAATTCAACCCCAAAAAAAGGAAGAAATCAAAAACAAAAAAGAAGAAAACCCCTAGAAAAGGTAACGGATCACACCACCAGCAAAAGCCTAACCCTTTACAGTGAATCAAAATCGAAGTACCCGACAAATGAACGTATAACTCGTTACGCACAAATGCACAATGCCCTTTTGCTCCTAGAGAAGAAACTTGTATAGTCTTTTTCGTATATTTTGTTGAAATTAAGACCCTACTTTTACCTCGATATTAGATATTCATCCTTGTTTTCATAATATTTCTCGACAGAAACCCCCGGAAAAACGCTGCGAATTTCTGGTTCCAGAATTTCAGATCTTCTGTCCCCGTATCTCCACGCCGCAATGATTATTCGGAGGTTCTTAGCAAAAACAAATGATTACACTCAGTGACTTCGAGGCCAAATGGGGCCAAATGCAATGTGCCTTGTAAATGTGACTTTGGTAAAGGCACGCACAGAGCTTGGAGAGTTCTATGAAATGAGCATAAAAGTGTCGAATCTGCTAGAGTGCTCGCTCTTGCTTCTCGCAAGTGGCAAGGTGCATACTAGCAAAATTACGTGGCGCCCCAAGAAAATCCTAAGTGTTTTTGGATGGTAAAGGAAAACTATCCTAAGTCGAATTAATTCCACACCATGGGAAAATCAGTCTCCCAAGGTTGTATTTAATGGCCTCGAAAGAGACAGTTACGTGTTGGATAAGGAGTGCCATTATGGTATTCATGTGTGAGTATTACGAGTCATGACGGTGCATATTTTCTTTGAAATCAGAATTCTGTAGTCGTGGAGACCGTAAATAGATATAGAAGGTCTCAGTCATTTGGAAGCAATAATGAGCAGAACCTCACTCACCTGCCGACAAGAGGAACAATAATGCCATCCATGACTTATTCGGTTTACATAGCAGCCCAACGAGGTGGCTTTAATAATTTACAAAATGGGGTTTCTTAGTACTAAAATTATTCGGTTTCTTAGAGCAAGGCTTATTGTGGAAGGATTTCATTTTCCATCATGGAAGGTCAAGTGCAGTGGTGGAATTGTAGAAACGGTAATCAAAATAACGTTTTACGCTAATAAGAATAAAGTAAAAAGACAACGCCAATATGAATAGCGTTTTTTCCTAAGCCATTAGATTCATTTTAATCTGCGGTTAAGACAAAAAACACTGATATGCATAGTGTTTTACGCGATTAAGATTAGCTTTGGGCGCTATTCTGATTTACGTTTTTCGTCCTTTAGTACGTTATTCTAAATTGCGTTTTACGCTAATCTGATTAGCGTTTTCATGGATTCCATGGAGCATCCCATGAAACCATGGAACATAGCTTGGAAAAATTATGGAAAACAACAACTTGGAAGCCACTAGACTTGACATTCCACAATTTTTCCACACTTGGAATAGGTTGGATTCCACCATAAGACTTGCTCTTCAGATTAGTTGATTTTGGGTATTGGTTTTTTCTTGGCGTGGACCGAAACCCAAGGCAACTTTATTTTGGGACAACTTGGGATGAAATTTCAGAGTTTATACTTTTAAATTTTGATGCTCATAATACAGATGTCATTTTACACACTTTACATATGTTAAGCTTATATAGATATATAATGAATCAACACCAATTTAGATTCATTGAATTTATATTGCTGGGTTTGCATATCTTAGCTCATGCTTGTTTGCTCAAGATTAATCTATAAGAAATGGACGTGAAATCTACATTCTTAAATGGATATTTTAAGCAAGAGGTCTATGTTGTTGAACCTAAAGGATTTGAAAGTCCAGAAAATTTTGATCATGTCTATAAGCTCAATAAAGCATTATACGGAACAAGCACCTCGAGCTTGGTATGAAAAGCTAACAACTTCTCTTATTAGAAAAAGTTTCTTGATAGGTGAAGCTGATAAACGTTTTTTACCAAATGTAGTGGGAAAGATATCTTAATAGCTCAGATCTATGTAGACTATATCATATATAGATCAACATCCAGGAAACTTTGTGAAGAATTTCAAACCTCTCTAGGTAAGGAATTCAAAATGAGCAATGTTGGTGAATTAAGATATTTCTTGGGGTTAGAAATTCAACAACATAAGGATGGGATCTATATTTCTCAAGAACAATGTACCAAGGATCTTGCCAAAAGGTTTGGCCTTAAGAAATCTTCTCCAAAGCTCACTCCCATGTCCAGGACCATGAAACTGCAAAGAGACGAGAATGGTGTCAAAGTAGATCAGGAACTCTATAGATCTATTATTAGAAGCTTGTTATATCTAACTGTTGATGGTGGCTTTTAGTTCAGGGCTAAAGTTGTAAAACCCTGCATTTAATATGCCGTCACTCTGCAAAGAGACAGAGCCATGTAAAAGTGATGAGTGTTCAACCTCTTCACTGACACATTCCTTGAGCAACTCAATATTTTTTATGAAATTTACCCATAATGGTGCATGTAGCAACAATCCCAGATATTCTGTAAATTTTGGCACCTTGCCTATATTCACTTAATATAAGTTTCTTTGAATGCTTTTTGTGCTATGTTCCCCGGTTGAACCCTTAATGTTGATATGGCATGACAATTTGTGTTCACTCGCAGCAGAGTAGCACGAATTTCCAAGTATCAAGAATAAGGTCTTTGCATAAGGTATTCAATCAGAAAGCATGCTGCTCTCTGGCGATGAACATAAAAGAACTCTGCGTCAACACATAGAATTCAATCAATTACCCTGACTAATTTGCAAAAATTAGGGTTTTGCGCCTTGCGTAGTATATCAGACCTTTCTTGTCGAAATTAAACCTAGGCAAACTAGGTGATTAATCTGCCATGGATTAGTAGGTGCAAAATTTTGCCCGGAATCAGAAAACAATGAGCCGCAAGATAGGAGCAGCAGCAAAGAGAGGTGTGGCCATGCCTTAAGACAGCCGACGCCATTTGCCACCGGCCACGCCCCATCCTAAATCGGCCTTATTTCCCTCCACCAATCAGGTCGCCTTAAACTCGTCACACGCACATAAGTTGTGGCTGGGCCCATACTTGCTGGCCCCATTTCCCATCGACCAATCAGGTTTCTCTAAAGCCGTCACACTCACACCAGAAGTGTAGCCACGCCCATGCTTAGCCGGCCCTCTTTTCTGACCAATCAGGTTACTCTAAACTTGCCACAGTGTTAAAAAGGGGAAACTGCGGTAGATAGTCACGAAGCCAATTGGCTTTCCAAAAACCGCGCCAACATGCCAAACGTGCCATGTTGCGCTAATGAGATAAGCGGCATGCCAACATGCCACTTTGCGGCAACATTCCAAAACATGCCACGAGTCGTGTGGGACCCAGGAAGCCCTAAGAATGGCGCCATATCATAGCCACCCACGGCAATCCTTACTCCTGTGGCCGTTTCCACACCATGGCCTTGTTATAGTTCCTTTGGCACAGCCATGACACCATTTGCACAAAAAGTGTCGCCATGCCGCGTCTGCATGCCACACACACTAATTAGGGTTTTGGCATGCCGAACCCTAATTTAGGCGAAGTTGCCACGCCAACCAAGCCAAGTAACGTTCCCCAGAGCATTGGGTTTGATGTGGCAATAGGGCCAATGTTGACACGCCACATTTCGGGGCTAACACCAATGTGCCAAAATCTAGCGGTCATGGCTACATCAGGCGCTACTTGCATCATCGTGCCACTGGCATGCACCAGCTATCTCAGCCACGCCACCGTGCCGCAGCGCACGTGCTAATTAAGGTTTCGATACGCCAAACCCTAGTTTAGCTAAAGTTGCCATGCCAACTAGGTTAAGTGATTTTTATAAGGCCTTAAGTTTAACTTAGAAACAGGGCCAATGTTGCCAGAGCCATATTTGGGTCTAACACCAATATGCCAAAACAGCTGCCACGGCTACGCCACTGGCATGCTGCTATGCCATGACTACGCCAGACGCCACTATGTTAATGGCGCCACTTTGCTATACAACAAGATATGGCCATAATCAATGGCCATCCTTCCTCATGAGATGCAATCTCATCCATCCAAATTCTCCACTGAACTGACAAACTTGTGGCAAGTTTTAGGCGACCAGCCGCTTAAATCTCGTGGCCATGGCTACGCCAGGCGCCACTTATACCACCGTGCCACTGGCATGCACGAGCTATACCAGTCATGCCGCAGTGCCACTGGCATACACCAAAAACGCCACTGTGCCATTACCAGGCGCCAACAGAAGGTAGCCATAATCAACGACTACCCTTCCTCATGAGATGCAATCTCATCCATCCAAGTTCACCACCGAACTGACGGACTTGTGGCAAGTTTTAGGCGACCATCCAAGACGTGCCTAATAGCATCACATGTTATTTTCCTGCGGCAAGACTCTTGACTTTTACTTGCCGCACATAGCAAAGTGTTACACGTTTTCCACGAAAACACTCGAGACATCAAACATGTCACAAACTGGGGATACTCATCAGGGTATTGGTCTGGCGGTTTACAGCGTGCGGCGTGCAATACGCCTGTTATAAGAAAGTGTCATGAAGCGAGACAATTAGTGGCGGCAAGAAGTAACGGGTGTAAACGGATCCACTTCCTTCATCATGGAAAGCATGGGTTTCTGACGGTTATACATTACTCCACTCTTCCATCACCCAATCGTTCCCACTTCCTACGAGACCAGGGTACGTTTCAATATGACTTATATAAATAGGCTTCACCTATTTCCACCAAACAACAAGTTTTGGTCAGAGAACAACACAGTATCCAGAAATCACCTGATAGCTTTCCATTATGCTATCCAGTTCTACTTTCTGATACAAGTCGTAAACAACCACACCTTCAGAATCAACGATTCTAGTCTCAACACTTTCTTTGCTTCCCTCCCTAATACCAACCCTTCTCCTTCACTTTGTGACCGAAGCAAGCCTGGAACGGTTATTTCTTGGTTTAGGCCAGGATTGTACAGATTGATCTCTCGAATCAAAAGTACTCTCGTGCAGTGCATTGTTTAGGGTTTAGATTTGTTTCTCATCCACACACCCGAATTTACCAAAACCGGCAAAAACAGTTTTCACCCACAAACAATTGGCGACCACAGTGGGAGGTTAATCTCTCGGTTGCAAACTCGACTCTCAATTCCATCATCATACCAGTGAATGCAATGCTTTGAAGCGCATCGTCCAAGAAAAGATGGATTCAGGAGAATTGCGTCTGGGGACTAGAGATTCTCCTCCTTACCGCGGATCGACATAAAGATGTTCCATTAACAATAAAGAATGATTGGGGACTTCTCGCGGCAAGGAGGGCGTCACATAAAGACTCGGATTTACTCCATGAAGATTTAGTTTTGGTGAAAGACCCTAAAGTGAGTAAGTTTTGTCAGACAATGTTTACACGATCTATTGTTTGGGTTTTCATATTTACAATGGAAGCAGATAACCCAATCATCCTAAGATTTCATATCATATCATATTTTTTATTTTTCATGCAACATTAACGGTTTCACAATTTTTCTAGAATAATTGTACTACTCACATTCATAATTCAGATTCCAACATATCAATTGATCCAAGTACCATCGTTCCAAGAATAATATTTCATTCCAAAAATAATCCAAAACTCTTATAAGAAGCAATCATCTATCAATCCAAAAACCAGAAAATCAAAACCATAAACTAGGAGTTTCTTTTGCCTTTCAAAAAAAAAAAACTAAGAAAAGGAAGTTCAGAAAATAAAAACATTCAAGGAGAATTGCCTAACAACGGCTCGTTCTTCTTGGAGAAAATGTCCTTCATGCTTTGGAGAGCCGCCTGTTTCAGCTTCAACTCCCGGGACAACTTCTCGACTTCTGCCTCCTATTGATTAATCAAATCCGCGGAAGGACCATCAACCGCTTCAGCCTGCAGCCTTTGGATCTCGGAAAATCCCTCACAGAACCAGGAGACGTTAAACTCAAAGTTTACACACATATCCCGATGGAATTCTCAGCTTTTGATTACATCTCCAGAAACAGTGTGTCCAGTCACGCGCGCACATGTCATGGATTGAAGATAAGATTTCCTCCACGCGCTTAACCAATGCAAAACGACTATCAACCTTCCTGGTCGTGGAAATATGCCCATACCTTCTCCATATCTTGGTATATAGCTCCGCATACTTCGCTGGCACACTGAATCCTCCAATCAACACATGACCCTCAAAAGGAGACTCAAATGGAGGATCGAAAATGACACCTGCGGTTGGATGTGCGACTAGCAAAGACTCTTTGGGAACAATCACGCCCGTCGCCACGACAGCGTTTTTCGCCATTGAAGACACAGCAACATCTTTATGATGATTAACCTCCATCTCCAGATTACCAGCGGGTACGGTTTCCATGATTGGATACAATGTTACATCTTCATTGTCGTGGATCTCCATCTCAGAGTTATTTTCAAAAGCAGCCTCTTCCTGTAAATATCACCAATTGAGCATTTATTCGGTATAAATAAATAGTCCAAGAGGAAAACGTGTGGGAGACTCACCGACTCATCTGTGGGCCCACTAGGACTGGAAGAAGACTCACTGCTACGCTCTGAAGTATTTTCCCCATCGCCGTCAGACTCTGATCTTTCTTCTTCATCTTCCTCTTCACTGCTGAGAGGCTTAGTGTCGCCAGACTATTCTTCAGAAGCCGCCACTTTTTGGCCACATGCAAGTATGGTGAAGGCGTTTATCTTGTTGAGACCTTGAGTCAAAAGGGAAGAGATGATCAGCAACAAAACAGAAGATTTGTGTAATCCAATCAAGTTAATAAGGAGTTCGTGCATACCCGTGTGTTGGAAGAACTGAAGGTCACAAGAGTTGTCGAACCCGATTGGAAGCCACCTGCACGATCTTTCGATCTTCGCTCCTTTTTCTGGGGACTGTTCATATCCGTACTAAGAGATTTCGGCTTACATGTGGAAAGCTTCCTCAATAATGGATGTTTCGCTAAAACCGCAGGAGAAGGCTTGCCACGAGGATCTTTCACCACGTCATTCACAAATCCATGGATGGCAAGAAACTCATCCTGCCCGAACACATTGTATTTGGAGGTCGTTGCTGGTCTTCGCTCTGAGAGCAGGAAAGGGAGGCTTTTACCCGGCGCAAGGACACTGGCATCAAGAACAGCTGACAACAATTCTTCTGGAGTCGCCGACCGACGAAGAAAATGGGACTCCTTGGTCAAAGCCCATATGCCGAGCAGCCCTGTCAATGTTATAAGGAACTGCATCATAAGATCCTTGGAAAAAAGATGGCACGTGTTCGGGCATACGCATGAATACGATTTCCCCAACGCTCATATTCTTTTCATCAGAAAGCAAAGTCGTGTTCGGGGCAGAGGCAAAAGTGTTCGCCTGAACTATTGATGCATGCATCGGAGCCCAGGGACGAAAGTTAACTGCATACGCGCTGTCGAGGAAGTCAATGAGATTTTATCCAGGTCTTGGACGCTTATTCAACCAACGAAGTATCCTGGAGCCACCATAGAATTCAGGGAATGAAGCCAGCGGCTTGGGAGCATAATTTTTGAAGTGCTCCCACAGCCACGTTTGGAGAAAGGCGACATGGACATACGAGTCTACTTTCATATAACCATTGGAAGCATACATGTCCGCAGCCAGATGATCCAGATGGGTGTACAAAGAGCCAAGAAATAAGCCACCAATGGGTAGAACGACACCTTTCGCCAATATGACGACAAATTTGATGAGCTCCTGCCTTATCTCCTTCTTACCAGAACCATCATCAAAAATGTCCCTGGATAGCCACAGAGCTAAAAATGCCGCAACATGGAGCGTACTATGCAGCTCCTGATCTGACCCCGATTCATCCGGGAACCACTCAGACACCCACCAGTTATAGAAGAATTTTGTCTCATTTTCCTTCCGAACGAATCCTGCAGACTTTTCGAAAAGAATGGCACGCATTTTTTCTTCTTCGTCATACAAGGTAACTTTAAGATTCCCTGTTATCGGAAGGTTCAGCAAAATGGCTACACTCTCCAAAGAAATGGTCATTTCACCCCACCTACATATGGCTGTGTGAGTATCCGGAAACCGTCTGGAGATAAAAGTGATCAAGCCCGCGATGTCTTTCCTGATTTGAAGTGTTGCAGAAGCCATGACAACGTTGATGATTTGTGCCCTGGTCAGATTGGCCCTAACACAATCGTGACTTATCATGAATTGCATCCGCTTACCAAAAGAGCGCAATGGAATCTGATCTTGAAATCAATGGGAGAAGCAGGATATTCTTTCTTTTGGAGGCAAAACCGCATTATGCGCCCTGGACAGACTGATTGGACATCTCCTTCATTCTCTGAACCGGTCAGAAGAGTTTCCATATATTTGGGATGGGTCTTCTTAACTGTGGAATACTTTGTAAAAAATTCATGGTCTGTGTTCGGCTTGGAGTTGTTAATGTTTTTCAACGCGACGGCAGGACTGCTTTCAGGTGACATCTTGCTTTCGCTTTCAAAGTAACTACAAGGGAGAAAAAACGGAAAAAGTTACTACTTTGGAGGAAACCATGCACAAGGACTTTGTCAGAATCAAGTACAATCAACGGCGAGTTTTCCATAAAAATTTTATGTGGCCACAAGTCATAGTGTGCATATCCAAAGGAGTGGGGACTGATGCTCGCTTCAACAAGCCATATTTTGCCGCAGAAAACACGCCCTTAGCCAAAACCGTGTCTCGCAGCGGGAAGTATACTCTCGGCCAAAAGGAAGAGTACGTCCTACCGCGGAAATTGTGCTCACGACGACAAAAGGAAAAGGAAAACCTAAAGCCAGGTTTTCACGGGAAAGGAATTAATGGCAGCCACCCGTCCGTGCATGCCTGCTTTGCATAGTAATTGTTTTCGTTGCTATTAATGTGGTGGCTAACATTATTGCGGTGCTACTGGCAAGGAGGAATCATTCATATTGAAGTATGTCTACAAATTTATGGAAGATATACCTATGGCTAGGGTTTACACTAACAGGAGAGCAAACAAAAAGGGGGAGGAACGTCGGAACACATACCTGGAATACGCTCGCCCACTCCTCTGCTTTACTGCTAACACGGAAACGTGGAAACAAAGCCGATGATACAAAGAATAAAGGGGACGGGCAATGCCTTTTTTATATACGGAGTATTTTTGGAACTTGAGTGGAAGAAGGTTTCCTCTTTGGGTCATGCACAGAAGAAGGCAGCTGGGCCCGCGGAGTCAGCGCCCCATGGCCAAAGCCAGCGTCACCATCCCCGTACGGCCAAGGTTGCAACGCGCTCCATGGACCAAGCAATCCAACGTCATCCACCATTCCAAGCAAGCAGCGCCATCTTTACCACTCCTAGCCAGCGCCATCTCTACTCGCTCCTAGCCAGCCAAGTGCAGTTTCCACCATTCCGCGGACTGAAGCCAGTTTCCACCATTCCGCGGACCGAAGCCAGTTTCCATCATTCCACGGACTGAAGCCAAGCGCCATATCCATACGTTCTGTGACCTAGATAGCTAGCGCCATCCATCGATTCGCGGACCAAGTCGCAGCGCCATCTCTGCCGATCAGTAGCCAGAATTCCAGCGCCAACACCAGCACCTTATGGCCAAGCCGGAATTACGCAGAGTCGCCAATGCAAAGATCACGGATTCCCCATGCCTTCCGCCAAAGGTTAGTCGAATTTCCATGGCAATCTCTTTACGTCTTGCCCTTTCTATTTTACTCTTGTTTGTCACCATCTCATGCTTACCCCGCAACAATGTCACTGTTACGTGCTAAGCAGGGGACTTAATGTTGATGGTGGCTTTTAGTTCAGGGCTAAAATTGTAAAACCCTGCATTTAATAGGCCGTCACTCTGCAAAGAGACAGAGCCATGTAAAAGTGATGAGTATTCAACCTCTTCACTGACACATTCATTGAGCAACTCAATATTTTCTTATGAAATTTACCCAGAATGGTGCATGTAGCAACAATCCCAGATATTCTGTAAATTTTGGCACCTTGCCTATATTCACTTAATATAAGCTTCTTTGAATGCTTTCTGTGCTATGTTCCCCGGCTGAACCCTTAATGTTGATATGGCATGAAAATTTGTGTTCACTCGCAGCAAAGTAGCATGAATTTCCAAGTATCAAGAATCAGGTCTTTGCATAAGGTATTCAATCAGAAATCATGCTGCTCTCTGGCGATGAACTTAAAAGAAATCTGCGTCAACACATAGAATTCAATCAATTACCCTGACTAATTTGCAAAAATTAGGGTTTTGCGCCTTGCGCAGTATATCAGACCTTGCTTGTCGAAATTAAGCCTAGGCAAACTAGGTGATTAATCTGCCATGGATTAGTAGGTGCAAAATGTTGCCCGGAATCAGAAAACAAGGAGCTGCAGGATAGGAGCAGCAGCAAAGAGAGGTGTGGCCATGCCTTAAGCCAGCCGGCGCCATTTTCCACCGGCCACGCCCCATCCTAAATCGGCCCTATTTCCCTCCACCAATCAGGTCGCCTTAAACTCGTCACACGCACATAAGTTGTGGCTGGGCCCATACTTGCCGGCCCCATTTCCCATCGACCAATCAGGTTGCTCTAAAGCCGACACACACACACCATAAGTGGAGCCACGCCCATGCTTAGTCGGCCCTCTTTTCTGACCAATCAGGTTGCTCTAAAACTTGCCACAGTGTTAAAAAGGGGAAACTGCGCCAGATAGTCACGAAGCCAATTGGCTTTCCAAAAACCGCGCCAACATGCCAAACGTGCCATGTTGCGCTAATGAGAGACAAGCGGCATGCCAACATGCCAAAACATGCCACGAGCCGTGTGGGACCCAGTAATCCCTAGGAATGGCGACATATCATAGCCACCCACGACAATCCTTACTCCTGTGGTCGTTTCCACACCATGGCCTTGCTATAGTTCCTTTGGCACAACCATGACACCATTTGCACAAAAAGTGTCGCCATGCCGCGTCCGCATGCCACACACACTAATTAGGGTTTCGGCATGCCAAACCATAATTTAGGCAAAGTTCCACGCCAACCAAGCCAAGTAACGTTCCCCAGAGCATTTGGATTAATGTGGCAACATGGCCAATGTTGCCACGCCACATTTCGGGTCTAACATCAACGTGCCAAAAATCTAGCGGCCATGGCTACGCCAGGCGCTACTTGCATCATCTTGCCACTGGCATGCGCCAGCTATCTCAGCCACGCCACCGTGCCGCAGCGCACGTGCTAACTAAGGTTTCAATACGCCAAACCCTAGTTTAGCTAAAGTCGATATGCCAACTAGGTTAAGTGATTCTCCTAAGGCCTTAAGTTTAACTTAGAAACATGGCCAATGTTGCTATAACCATATTTGGGTCTAACACCAATATTCCAAAACAACTTCCACGGCTACGCCACTGGCATGCCGTTATGCCATGACTACGCCAGACGCCACTATGCCAATGGCGCCACTTTGCTATACAATAAGATATGGCCATAATCAATGGCCATCCTTCCTCATGATATGCAATATCATCCATCCAAATTCGCCACCGAACTGACAGACTTGTGGAAAGTTTTAGGCAACCAGCCGCTTAAATCTCCTGGCCATGGATACGCCAGGCGCCACTTATACCACCGTGTCACTGGCATGCACGAGCTATACCAGTCATGCCGCAGTGCCACTGGCATACACCAAAAACGCCACTGTGCTATTACCAGGCACCAACAGAAGGTAGCCATAATCAACGACTACCCTTCCTCATGAGATGCAATCTCATCCATACAAGTTCGCCACCGAACTGACGGACTTGTGACAAGTTTTAGGCGACCATCCAAGACGTGCCTAATAGCATCACATGTTATTTTCCTGCGGCAAGACTCTTGACTTTTACTTGCCGCACATAGCAAAGTGTTACACGTTTTCCACGAAAACACTCGAGACATCAAACATGTCACAAACTGGGGGATACTCATCAGGGTATTGGTCTGGCGGTTTACAGCGTGCGGCGTGCAATACGCCCGTTATAATAAAGTGTCATGAAGCGAGACAATTAGTGGCGGCAAGAAGTAACGGGTGTAAACGGATCCACTTCCTTCATCATGGAAGCATGGGTTTCTGACGGTTATACGTTACTCCACTCTTCCATCACCCAATCGTTCCCACTTCCTATGAGACTAGGGTACGTTTCAATATGACTTGTATAAATAGGCTTCACCTATTTCCACCAAACAACAAGTTTTGGTCAGAGAACAACACAGTATCCAGAAATCACCTGATAGCTTTCCATTCTGCTATCCAGTTCTACTTTCTGAAACAAGTCGTAAACAACCACACCTTCAGAATCAACGATTCTGGTCTCAACACTTTCTTCGCTTCCCTCCCTAAGACCAACCCTTCTCCTTCACTTTGTGACCGAAGCAAGCCTGGAACGACCATTTCTTGGTTTAGGCCAGGATTGTACAGATTGATCTCTCGAATCAAAAGTACTCCCGTGCAGTGCATTGTTTAGGGTTTAGATTTGTTTCTCATCCACACACCCGAATTTACCAAAACCGGCAAAAACAGTTTTCACCCACAAACACTAACCACAACAACAAGACCTGACATTGCATTCATCGTTGGTTGTTGTGCAACATTTTAAGCAGATCCCACAGAGTCTCATATTGCAGTTGTAAAAATAATCATATGATATGTTAAACATACCATTGGATATGATTTATCTTACACCTTTGATACTAACACGAAACTTACTGCTTATTATGATGAAGATTGGGCAAGATGTGTGGAAGATAGAAAGAGTACATCAAGAGGATTTTTTTCAAGTCCTTATCAACATGTGAAGTTGAATACACTACTGAAGGTTCGTATTGTAATCAACTTTTATGGATGAAACAAATGCGCATTAATTATTCAATGGACACTGGAAATGTGAAGATATTTTGTGATAACTCATGTGTGATTCGAATCACTGGGAATCCCGTTGAGCACTCAAGAACAAAGCACATTGACATAAGATATCATTTTATCAGAGATCTCTTTGAGAATGGTATTCTCAAAATTGAGTTTTTGCCTTCTGAACGACAATTGGCTGATATTCTCACCAAACCACTAGATACCCCGACGTTCCAGGACCTTCGACAAGCTATTGATCTTATTCTACTCTATTAACCCAAGATGGTACCTTTGCCCCTGATCCTATTTGTATCTTTTGGGCAATAAAACTTGAGTTCCAATAAATGATTTGACGTCGTTATATTTCCTCTCTATTATGCCATGCTTTGTGTGATGGTTCCTTGTATTTCTATGATTTCCTGTCTCTGTCTTTTTTGTATTTAAAGGACTATAATTTTCATTTTTAAATGTTGAGCTCCGCTCCAAAAAGATGTGTCATATGATCAATCTGTTACGTAACCTATTGAACCCATAGCTATGACCGTTGTCAAAATTGTCCTCTTCGCATCGTTATTTAAGTTATATATTAACTTGTTGCTACCAAATCACTAATAATGAGTCCAAAATGTAACGTCTCAATGTGGGTATCAACAAGTCTTATGCTCCTAGTACGAAATTCTCCCTGCTCATCTAGATCTTAAGCAAGAGACAGGAATAACATCCATGAGAATTCTTACTTAATAAGTTAAGAAAAATTGCGTAAAGATTCATATCTTATCATAATGTTGGTATTTAAACTTAGAACGACCTTAAGCATAAATTACACAATTCTATCATAGGGATCCTAAAAAATGACATCACCTTAGGCTGACTAAAAAAACTCTTCTTCACAAAAATTATTTTCAAAAGGAATCAATTACTTCAATTTGGAAATTCATATATTTGTGATCCATAATTTTGTATATTTTTCTGTTAAATGTTTTTCGAGGAACATGTTTCATAATGATCTTTCATCAGGTACACTTGCTTAATATACCAGTTTCTGATATTAAGGTTAAAAAAAGATCATTTTCTTTGAAAAGGTCACTGTTTTGTTCTTTTGGGAATGGAATCAAATTGGGGAGAGTTTAATTTGAACTTGTGCTTAATTGTCATATATTTGTGGGGAGTGCGGTTGTGGAATTTCCAGAGATACTTGTACCTATATATCTTCTTAATGAAGAGGCTAGGTTTACTTGGTGAAATCTTCTAAATAACAGTTGTTATGTGTTCTCTAGTCTTGACAACTCTTTTTTTTTAATTCATTATGATCCTTTGTTTTCGTTGCCAATTTTGTTGGCAAAAAGTAGGAGTATTATTTAGTAGTATTCTAACACAACATATATAGCTTTTCAGAACATTATATAAAGGGGAATGGATTATAATATATAGGTTTTACCTATTATTCAAAAGAAGTAAGTAATGACTAAGGAGGAGAACATATCACCATAGTATTGCTTCAAAGATGTGCTGCAATTAAACTTTGAGAAATGTAACGATATTATGTTTTGGTATACCAGCTGTTAGAGCATAGCTCGGTTGAACCCACCAAGCGTTGGTATATTAAGTTTGTTTGTCATATTTTAGTGAGCCAAAACTCATTTAAGAGTCGCTTGATTATGTACTAGAGTCAACTTCGTATAGGTAAGCTTGAAAATATTAGGATATGAGACATTATAAGTATTGTGAAGACTTGAAGAAGTGAAGAAGTAAGGAGCTACAACGACAACATCATCCTTCCACTTGAGGTTAGTGATATTTGGCTTGAACTGTTTCATTCCCTAAACGTATCTTTCAAGTCGTGCATACTGAAAACAAAACTGCGAAGCATGAATGATGCTCTAGTTAGACATAGTATTAAGGAATACAATACGAGGTTTATTGCTTAACCATTAAACTTTGTAGATAATACATCGACATAATCGTTTGAATGCTATTGTGATTACGTATGGGTATAAGGTGAAGATTTCATCCTAGGAAATAATGTTTTACATTTGTTTTAAGGAAGTAAATTCATGAACTTGTTTTGTGAATCGAAAGAGAAATCGCCAGGCATTATTGGTATTGATATTCATTGCATATCTTTTGAAATACCAATATGTGTGATTAGTATAATCGCTCATGACTTGTTTATGTTCTTGGTAAAACTATTCACAAAGGCCTGAATTTTGTGTTGGTATGAATTTTATTAGTGAAACCGATCTTAAGTAATCACTGAGATGGTATGATCGATTTTGTGTTATTGGTATGACCGACTCTGGGTAAAGGGGAACCGATCTTAGTAAGAGGTGCATCCTATCACAAAGGGGAATCGATCCTTGTATGAGGTGAAGCAAGTTTTTAGCAGAAAGGGGAACCGATCCTATGGACATTTGCAACACGTTTTTAGACAAAGGGGAAACGATCCTATGGACATGTGCAGAAAGTACAAGTTAGATACCATATATATGTGGGGAACCGATCCTAGTACCTAGTCAACTGAATTTTGGAAAGCTAGTGTGACTATGCACAGTACTCACATGGAGGTAGAACCAAAACTTGTTTTGGTAGAACCGTTAAACCCATGATTTGTGATTAAGTGTTCTTGATCAATTACGTAGTTCTTGAAAGTCAGATGAACCAATTATAAACTTGTTTGGAAGTGTGGCAAATCAGTTTCAAGATTGTAAGTATGAAAGAGGACTTACAAAGTAAAGATGTCGATATACTTTGAACATGTGCAGTAACACTTATCTTTAATTGTTCAAAGTTATTCCTTTAGCTAAAGGAAGAAAATCCCAGATCGAATAAAATAAATTGAGAATCTTTTATTTAAGGTTTTTAATTTTATTTTAGAAAAATGAAAATTAGTAATGTGCATTTACTAGTTGGAGATTTTCCAAGAGATTTTCGGTCAATATTTTGGACAAAGCATTTCCAGGAATTATGGAAACCGAATCTGGAATATATTGCATATCTTGAGAATATTTTTGGTTTTTGAAATTCCTTGGTGTCCAAACTTCCTTGGTCTATAAATATGAAAGTTTGCATTTCGAGCAAACTAATCCTTCGTACAACAAGAACTATCTCAGTTGTGCTGCTACTGGTGAACCCGCCTATTCGGAGAGGAGAGTAACCTAATTAGGCAAAATCTCTTACGACCGCTCAGTTTAAAGTCTTCTTTGGGATTGAGAAGCTCTATTAGTACCGTTGGTGGGAAACTAGATAATTGCGATTTATCTTTTGTTTTCAATTGATTTGATTGACTAACGGTGGTTGAACTTTGATTGAACCTAGTTTGTTTATGCTTGAGAATCTTCTCTTCTGATATAAGATTCACTCAAACTAGATCGAAGTTTCGACGGGGATCTTTAGACTGTTTGTAGATCTAAAGATGTCTTGTGATAATCCATTGTTAACAGACCCCATTCTATGCGTGATTGATCACAAGAGATTCAAGTTGATTGTGTGCAGGTGTTTATTGAAGATCTAAGAAGATTTGAAGACAAAGAAGACTTTGAAGATTTCTGATTTGGGATTCATAATCTTTGGTGTGCACAATACTTGTTTCAGTAAAAGAGGATCCAATTATAATCGGTTTATCCTTGTGGTAGATTAGATTGATTAGTTGTATAGATCGGCATCAATACAATTCTTTGTGATTAAAAGTATTGATTGCAAAATCTTAACAATTACTTCGGTATTTGATAATAAGATAGATCTAAGAACCTGACGAAGGAGTTTATTGAGATAAACATAAGATCCTTTGTCGAACTCATATCACTTGGTTGAAAAGAGTTGATACCAAACAGATTTGATGTTCCTTTACTATTTGGAATACGAACCAAAGGAATTGTTCCAAGTACGTGACTTATTCATAAGTTGGAGGCGTGGGAATACAGACGGAACTAGGTGAACTATATGTTTAGTTGCTTGGTCTCAACTATACGAAGTTGGTTTGATTTTGTATAGCAGCTTAATCCTAAGAGTACTCAATTCTGGACAAGGTCCCGGGGTTTTTCTGCATTTGCGGTTTCCTCGTTAACAAAATATTGATGTGTCATTTACTTTTATTTTCCGCAATTATAATTGTTGTTATTATAATTTAAAGTAAATTACACAAACGTCAATTCTTATTTACTTGATAAGCAATCCTATTGTGTTTGGTTAAGTCCGAAACCTTTTATCAAGTAAACATACTTCGGTGTTGTATTGTCTCGACTCTGTCCATTGACAATCACTTTCGGAGAAAGGACTTATAGGTGGAAAAGTTTTAGATTGAGGTATATTTGGGTACCCTCATCTTTTCAATTGGTATCAGAGCGGGCAAACACGAAAAGATCTAACAATCTGTGTTTGGTGCGATCCAACCTATAAGATATGGGCCAAAGCAAAGTTAAGAGAGAGCGAAAACTAAAGAAAGGGTCAACTAACGTGTCACAAGATATGTTCCCCAAAAGGGATTGTTCTTCAAGTTCAGGCTGCTCAATTGATGAGATCTCTAACGAGACATTTTTGAGTTCTATTCTTGAGATCTCTAATGAAAGATCAAGTGTGAAAACTTCTGAACTAAAGGAATTGAGTAAACAATTTCTTTTCTGCTCTAATGAACTTCTTTCAACACTTGAAAGAGAACGAGATTTAACATTAAAGCTTGAAAATCTCTATAAAGAGCATAAATTGCTAAAAGAAAGAATCACACAACAAGTTTGTGACTACGAAAAAATGATGAATATTGAACGTCATCATGTAGAAGCTTGTGAAAAAGATCTAGAAAAATCTCGAGAAAAGATGTGTCTTCTGGAAAAAGAGCTTGATGACTCTAAAGTAAAAATGAACTCTCAACAAGAGTGCTTCAAGGAAAAAGAAAAGGGTCTTCTTTCCAACATAAAATGTTTAGAGGAAACTCTTAACTCTACTCTTGATGAAAATATTACATTAAAAGAGGAAATCTCTATGTTAAAAAAACTTAATGAGAACTCAAACAACTTATCTTCCTTTTTGGAAACAGGGAGAAGTCATGGTGACACACGTGGTCTAGGATATGAAGGTAGTAATACTGCAATTCCTAACAGTGAAATAAAGTTTGTCAAATCTGTGTGTACTCAAACAGAGGATTCTCTAAAAGAAAATGCTCAACATAGCAGTGGAGAAACCAGTAGGGACAAACAAACGATTGGTGATCATTCAAACCAGAAGAGGAAATCTCATGAAGGAAGGAAGAAATCAAAGCCACGAAGAAGAGAGAGAAATAAAGGAGTTTTCAACAATCTTACACAAACAGGTAACAACCAACATTATAACTCTTATAATATCAAATGTTGTTATTCTTGTGGTAGTAAAAAACATGTTCAGAAGATGTGCAAGATTCGTAAAATGCAAAATGCTCTCTGGTTTGTCTCAAGAGAGTTGGGAAAAATAAACCTTGTTCCTCGACTCTTAACAAACAGAGTAAATGACTATTATGCTGATTCCTGGTTTACCCAGTATATACCAAAATCATTTAGAAAGGAGCATAAGAAAAATGATTTTAAACGGACAAGGTTTGTCTCTCATCCTTTAAAAGGAACAGATTCTGAACCATTCTTCAATTATGATGACATATCATATTTCAAGATATGAAATAGAAAGAACAGTCAAAAATAGTGCATTGTTACATAAGAACAAATTTCTCTGCACCGAAGCACTCCTGTGTTATAGAAATTTGTTTAAAAAGGGTAATTCCAGTTATTTCCTTTTGAGAAATATTACCGAAAATTCTCCTTATAAAATTTTCTTTTTATAAGTAAGTAAAATCTTATAAGAACCAAATTCTTATTCGGGTTCTTCATGGTTTTCAACAATGAAAGACCTACAGAATACTATATCTGATTTGATATACTCTTGTAGATTTCATGACCTATTAACTAGAGAAATTCATATAATCCTTTTCACTGAGAATAAGAGATCATACAACGAATTTGTGGGAGAATAATGTATCCAGGAAGTGGAAAGTGTTTTGGATTCCTCTAAAAAAGGAAGATTTGAAATCTGTTCTGATATGTGCTCATATCAAATCATGCCATCTCTTACTGAAGTAAGGGCTACAAGCCTATGTGAAGGAGTTCTTGAACTGATAGGAAGAAAAGAACTTCTGAACGTATTATCCTCTGTTGCTCGAAAGGAAATCATTTTTCATGTTGTTTGCTGGGCATCTTATAGAGACTTTCGTGATCTTCAAATGATTAGTTTTCACTCCACCAATATTGAAATGTTTGAAGAAAACCTTGATGAAATCATGGAAACAGAGGATAACAAGGATGAATAAGTTTAAACTCTTGTTCAAAAGATAATAGACATCAATTTTTGATTTCTTTCAATGATTGTATTAAGTCTATCATGAATAAAACTATATTATTATGAATACAATTATTTGATTTATAATTTTTCTTGTGATAGTTTTTGATTTACATAGCATGTGCTTGAATGCGTTATGATTATTGCTATGTATGTTTATGGGATGTTTGATTTCGGTTTTCTAACCTTGATATTCGATCTCATAATGTTGCGAACCCTTATGGTTTGGGTGACTTTTTGATTTAGCGGGATTAAGTTCTAGCCCATGTTGGTAGGTTTTATCAAAGGATCATGAGGGGTTCTGATAGAAACAATATGTGAAAAGTCACAGTATGTTGAATTGGTCTTGGTTTAGCATAAAAGCATATGTGTTTCGGGGTTTTCAACTTTTGCTTGCAATAGTTAAAAGCCAGTTTTCAACCTTTCTCTGGTAAAGGTTGGTTGTTGTTATTCTTTTGTTTTACATAAGGATGACAACATAAAGATATTTCGATAACAATTCTCCCTGGAAGAAGATGCAAACATATTGGAGAAGAGAATGCGAAATTTGAGGTAACAATCTTGTTAGTTAATTGTTTTCCTATTTAAGAAAAGCCTGATTTTATTTCATATATCTATTGCTTTTGCTTAACAAAATTTCGGTACAATTGATGTTTTATTCCATTATTTGTGTATGGATGTGCGTGTGATTCAATTGGTTCCGGTTAAGAAAAACTATTGTTATCTTGCTTTATTGTGTGGTATCAATTGTTTAGGCTTACAAAATTTCGGTGCAATTACGGTGCTTTAATGTCTATGTTGTTTCAATTGCTTCCGGTTGAGGTGAATAATTATGCAAGTTGATTTATTTGGTTTGTATGAATTGTTTATGGCTTAATGAAAAAAAGGTTTACGTGATGAATTGTTTAGTCCAATTAGATTCCGGATAAGAGAAACTAAGTTAATTATGATCTTAGTTAGACTTATCAAAGTGGAGATTTCGGTTATTCAAGTCTAATCGAATGCCTTAACAGGAAATGCTAGTTAACTAACCTAGTACTTGTCTTTTTTTAAATTTAAAGGTCTAAGTTATATGGATAATTAGATCCTGATGAGAAAAATAGATTTATCTTTATTTTGGTCTTATCGAAAAAGCGATTGTATTTGTACAATCGGTTTAGCAAAGGAACTAAGGTGCTTAGTTGATTTTTTGTTTGCTAAACTATTAGGGAAAATTGCTTCGGGCAATTGTTTCCTTGGTAACATATCAAAAAAAAATACTTTGTAGTTTCGGTTTTGATATTGGTTATCAAAAATGGTGTATGGAACCCTCGTGCTTAACTCTATAGGTTGCAAGTCTATTTTGAGATTTGTAAGATCCTTTCGGTTTGTCCTTTATTTTTTCGTTTCTTTGTCATTTTTGTGACAAAAAGGGGGAGAAATATATGGAGTAAACAAGTGATACTGGTATTGATTTATATTGATTGGTATCACTAAAGAGTGAAAGCATAGACTAAGGGGGAGTAACATATCATATACTTGTAGTTATATGGACTACAAAGGAAATAACAAAGACGTGTGGAATGATAAAATCTACCTATATTACCTTTAGGGGGAATATTAGCTTTGTTATTATAATGTCAACAGCGGCATTTAAGGATTGAATGTATATAAGTTATTGTGTTGTTGAATTAGGGAATCAAGCGTATGTGTAATGAATTCTTGTAATTTGTTTATCCATATGATGTAAGAGTTTTGTCACTAAAATTGACAAAGGGGGAGATTGTTAGAGCATAGCTCGGTTGAACACACCAAGCGTTGGTATGTCAAGTTTGGTTGTCATATTTTAGTGAGCCAAAACTCATTTAAGAGTCGTTTGATTATGTACTAGAGTCAACTTCGTATAGGTTAGCTTGAAAGTATTAGGATATGAGACATTAAGTATTGCGAAGACTTGAAGAAGTAAGGAGCTACGACGACAACATCATCCTTCCACTTGAGGTTAGTGATATTTGACTTGAACTTTTTCATTCCCTAAACGTATCTTTCAAGTCGTGCATATTGAAAACAAAACTGTGAAGCATGAATGATACTCTATTTAGTCATAGTATTAAGGAATACAATGCGAGGTTTATTGCTTAACCATTAAACTTTGTAGATAAGACATCGACATAATCGTTTGAATGCTATTGTGATTATGTATGGGTATAATGTGAAGATTTCATTTTAGGAAAAAAAAATGTTTTACATTTGTTTTAAGGAAGTAAATTCATGAACTTGTTTTGTGAATCGAAAGAGAAATCGCCAGGCATTATTGGTATTGTTATTCATTACATATATTTTGAACTACCAATATGTGTGATTAGTATAACCGCTCATGACTTTTTTATGTTCTTGGTAAAACTATTCACAAAGGCCTGACTTTTGTATTGGTATGACTTTTATTAGTGAAACAGATCTTAAGTAATCACCTGAGATGGTATGTTATTGGTATGACCGACTCTGGATAAAGGGGAACCGATCCTAGTAAGAGGTCCAACCTATCACAAAGGGTAATCGATCTTTGTATGAGGTGCAACAAGTTTTTAGCAGAAAAGGGAACCGATCTTATGGACATGTGCAACATGTTTTTAGGAAAAGGGGAACCGATCCTATGGACATGTGCAACAAGTACAAGTTAAAAACATATATATGTGGGGAACCGATCCTAGTACCTAGTCAACCGAATTTTGGAAAGCTAGTGTGACTATGCACAATACTCACATGGAGGTAGAACCGAAACTTGTTTTGGTAGAACCGTTAAACCCATGATTTATGATTAAGTGTTCTTGATCAATCGCGTAGTTCTTGAAAGTCAGATGAACCAATTCTAAACTTGTTTGGAAGTGTGTCAAATCAGTTTCAAGATTGTAAGTATGAAAGAGGACTTATAAATTAAAGATGTCGACATACTTTGAACATGTGCAGTAACACTTATCTTTAATTATTCAAAGTTATTCCTTAATAACTAAAGGAAGAAAATCTCAGATCGAATAAAATAAATTGAGAATCTTTTATTTAAGGTTTTTAATTTTATTTTAGAAAAATGAAAATTAGTAATGTCCATTTACTAGTTGGAGAGTTTCCAAGAGATTTTCGGTCAATATTTTGGACAAAGCATTTCCAGGAATTAAGGAAACCGAATCTGGAATATATTGCATATCTTGAGAATATTTTTGGTTTTTGAAATTCCTTGGTGTCCAAACTTCCTTGGTCTATAAATATGAAAGTTTGCATTTCGAGCAAACTAATCCTTCGTACAACAAGAACTATCTCAGTTGTGCTGCTACTGGTGAAGCCGCCTACTCAGAGAGGAGAGTAACCTAATTAGGCGAAATATCTTACGACCATTCAGTTTAAAGTCTTCTTTGGGATTGAGAAGCTCTATTAGTATCGTTGGTGGGAAACTAGATAATTGCGGTTTATCTTTTGTTTTCGCTTGATTTGATTGACTAACAGTGGTTGAACTTTGCTTGCACCTAGTTTGTTTATGCTTGAGAATCTTCTCTTTTGATATAAGATTCACTCAAACTAGATCGAAGTTTCGACGGGGATCTTTAGACTGTTTGTATATCTAAAGACGTCTTGTGATAATCCATTGTTAACAGACTCCGTTCTATGCGTGATTGATCACAAGAGATTCAAGTTGATTGTGTGCAGGTGTTTATTGAATATCTAAGAAAATTTGATGACAAAGAAGACTTTGAAGATTTCTGATTTGGGAATCATAATCTTTGGTGTGCACAATACTTGTTTCGGTAAAAGGGGATCCAACTATAATAGGTTTATCCTTGTGGCAGATTAGATTGATTAGTTGTGTAGATCGGCACTAATACAATTCTTTGTGATTAAAAGTATTGATTGCAAAATCTTAACAATTACTTTGGTAGTTGATAATAAGATAGATCTAAGAACCTGACGAAGGAGTTTATTGAGATAAACAGAAGATCCTTTGTCGAACTCATATCACTTGGTTAAAAAGAGTTGATACCAAACAGATTTGTTCTTCCTTTACTGTTTGGATTACGAACCAAAGGAATTGTTCCAAGTACGTGACTTATTCATAAGTTGGAGGCGTGAGAATACAGACGGAACTAGGTGAACTATAGGTTTAGTTGCTTGGTCTCAACTATACGAAGTTGGTTTGATTTTTTATAGCGGCTTAATCCTGAGAGTATTCAATTCTGGACAAGGTCCCGAGGTTTTTCTGCATTTGCGGTTTCCTCGTTAACATAATCTTGATGTGTCATTTACTTTTATTTTCCGCAATTATAATTGTTGTTATTATAATTTAAAGTAAAATACACAAACGTTAATTCCTATTTACTTGATAAGCAATCCTATTGTGTTTGGTTAAGTCTGAAACCTTTTATCAAGTAAACATACTTCGTTGTTGTATTGTATCGATCTCGTATCCATAGACGATCACACGAAGTGTGAACCGGTTTGTTATATTGTCTCGACTCAGTTCATAGATAACCACTTTCGGAGAAAGGACTTATAGGTGGAAAAGTTTTAGATTGAGGTATATTTGGGTACCCTCGTCTTTTCACCAACCATTGAGTTGAATGATTTTATAATTCAAAAAAAAATCTCTAATCGGGTATTCTCATAAGCTATCGCTACAGAGCTGAAATAATCATATGCAAAACCATAGAAGGACTTGAAGAACGAAGAATTCAATACGATGTTAAAGAACGAAAGAAATCAAGCATAATGGATTTTGAGCTGAAAGATCTATTTATTTTGAATCCATATGTATTTTGAGGAGATTGTTAGGGCATTAAAATTGATAAAGGTGGAGATTGTTAGAGCATTGCTCGGTCGAACTCGCAAGTTTTGATATTTCAAGCTTGTTGTCAATGTTAGATGCACAAAACTATATCTTTATTTCCGGTCTACTAAAGTCAAGTCTCGGACTAAGATTAGAGTGTGATAGTTGAGTGTCATACATCACTAAATAACCCATAAAGATTGAAGACTGGAGATCAAACGAAGATATTTGGAAGACTTCATCAACAAAGAGGTATGTGAAGACTTAATTATTCTATTTACTCACAAGTATTATCATTTTATCTATATGAGACTATGTCGTATGACTTTTAGTAGATTTAATGTTGCAAAGAAGAAGTTTCCAGTCAAGCTTGTCTTGTTAAACATCACGAAATATGATTCAAGCAATGCATTTTCGTAGATCCTTAGCAATCTTAGTTCGAAACAATTTATTGTTAAAGAATTCTTTTGTGCCAAATGGATCATTTGGAAATTGCACAAGCAATGATGTTTATATCTATGACGATTGAGAATGTTTTAAAACATCAAAATAGAGTTTTAAGAACTACTGAAATTTGGACTCAGGGTAGGTACACATACCCAGTATGCATCCCCTAGATATTTTAAGGTTCTGGAGCGTAGATAAGTATGCATACTAATGGAGTTATGGGTTCGTGAATGGGGGGAAGGTACGCGTACCTCAGGGGCCTGAGTTCGTGAATATCCTAAGAGTACACATACCAAGTACACGTACATTGTCCATCTGAATTCAAGAACTGGTTCATAGGTACGCGTACCTTTTCACATACCTACCCAATACGAATTCAGCAGATGCTCATGAACTATTTTCAAAAATATATTTAGCATTGCTACAACTTTCATGAACAAATATAAAACATATTTGATCACTAAAACACCTTGTGTGTGTACATCATGATTCAATTCTTAAGTGTTTAAATGAACACGATATTGCTTATCAGTTCTTAGGGAATACTTGCAATGAACTATATTTATACACGTTTCTTGTATCCAGGACCATAGTGTATATTCTTCAATGTAAGCTCAAGGAAAACTTTTTACATGCTTACATGAACTCCTAGAAAGAGTGTCATCTAAATAAAAAAGTATTTGCTTGATTCTCAAATTATCTTAGCTTGAATACAAAACAACCTTAGTCCTGAAAGTATATAAGTGGAGAGACTCAACAACTAGGAATTTTAATCTGTGACACTTATGCGTCCTAGTTGTATGTTATAGTCGTCCTCTATTAACCTGGGTACACTTCTTGTAAAGATTTAGCTTAGGGATCCGTGAAGTTAGGTCCGACTATTTTTACCTTGATAGTTCGTCCTAGTCGTGTTTTTTCTATTTGTCGAGGTTTTTGTCAATCTCTTTCAGGTATGAGACAAATAGAAATCACAAAGTTTTCTTCGTTTCATACTTTAAGATATCCTCAAGATAGATATCCAAAACTCTTCTTCATTGATCGTTTAAGATTTTTCTTAGGAGGTGGTTAATAATCTAGGTTTCTCTGCTAACTTAGTGTAAGTTTTCTAGATTTGTGAGGTTTTCTAGATTTGTCTATTGCAAATAGATTTGCAAGCCTTGATATATTTGATATAAATGGAAATCAAATAGGTTTATCTTATAGAGGCAGATTGGTATTAAAAGTCTTCACTTAGGTTAAAGCAACTTTTAGGTTGTAAAGGACGTCAGCTAACGAAATCAATTGCGTGGATCCTTGTGAGGTTCACGAGACGTAAGGAGGACGACTGCATGTGAATTACTTGGACGGTACATTCGGTCTCAACTACATTCCAGTCTGAAGTCTGATAGTAGGCAAGTGTCTTTAGCGGCTTAATATAGTTCGATGGTTAAATCTGGACGAGGTGTCTAGGTTTTTCTACAGTTGCAGTATTCCTCGTTAACAAAAATTGTGCGTGTGTGTGTGTGTGTGTGCTTTTTAATTTTACGCATATTTTGATTGTTAAAAAGTAATACATAGGTTCATACTCCTATCAAACAAAAAAGTTGGTGGTTTACTTGGTACCCTCTCCTTTTCAGGAGGATTATGCCCAGTGTGGAACAACAACCTTAACACTCAATTTTTACTTCAATATCAAAGTTATATTCATGCTCTGGTCACCCCACTAGCCCTGGACAATCATGGATTTGCACGGGTATCTATGGACCACCGCACCCGGATGCAAGGAAAAGCATGTGGCAACATTTTACATCAACATTCCCCAACATAAATCGAACTACACCATGGGTTTTGTTGGGAAAATTCAATGACATTCTTGATCAATCCAAAAAAAAAGAGGAAGATACGCAACATATGCCCAGTCTCAACCATCCATAACAATGATAGATCATATGGGCTTTATAGATTTGGGATTCTGGCGCGACTTTCACTTGGAAAACAACCAACTAGGGCAAGATAATGTTTAAAAAAGATTGTAGCCTAGCAACCCAACACTGGCATACCGCCAATACTCACATAGTCGTTACTTATCTTCCAAGAATTGCATCTGATCATTCCACATATTTCTACAAGAAAAGGCAGTGGACTGGTAAGGAACAAAAAGTTACAAGTTTGAACATCTTTGGCCCTCTCATCCGTAGCTCAAACAGATAGTATTAGAGGCTTGGATACAACAACATAATGTCGAACCTACCCTTAACCTTCAACTAAAACTCATCATTACCAGTCAAACTCTCTCGGAATGGAATAAATAAACCTTTGACCATCTCCCTACTATGGTCAAGAAATCAACAACATGGATAAAACTAGTTCAACATCAGTGTGTTATCCAATCTGAAAATGGGTTTGAGTACTGGTTATCTCAAGAAAGGAAACTAAGAACTAAGCACATGAACCTGCTACAATGTCCCGCAACATACTGGAAGTAAAGATCCAAAATGCAGTAGCTACAAATAGGAGACAATAATACCACCTTCTTCCACACTAAAGAAAACATTCACCGAAGCTATAATAATATACAACAAGGCTCGAGGAGCAACTAGGTTAATAATAAAGATGATGTATCCAGCTCATTCTTGACCACTACACTGATAAATGCATAGTTCCACCCATGGTGATAGATGAATACCTTTTCGCAGCAATCAACCTCAGGTTAACTCCCAGACAAATGGCCCTACTTACTGAAGAGGTAACTCCAGCGGAAATCAAACAAGCGCTATTCTCCATAACTTTTGAGAGTGTTCTGGGCCCAAGTAGATACATCAATAATCCCTTCAAGTCTTTATGTAAAATAACCCAATCTCAGCTTTTCAATTCTCTTAATATTCACCCTCTCATGAACCACACAAATTTAACTCTAATTCGAAAGGTTGATCATCCATCAAAACCATCCCAACTCAGACTTATAGGCCTCTGAAACGTCACATATAAACTTATTTCAAAAAAATTGGTTAATTGTATTCGATTACTTCTCATGTTTTTATATGCCCTTATCGGAGTGCCTTTGTAACCCGAAGGTCAATTCACGATAAGAGGTGCCTTCGTACCAAATCTTCAAGCCACAATAAGGACCTGAAAATCGTCCTCAAATTAGATATTCAGAAAGCCTGTGATAGTAAACAACCTTTACGAAATTTGGATTCCCATCCATACTTGTGGTTACATAATACTCTGCATTATTATTGTTACCTATTCAATCAACTAATAAGGTACATAATATGGGTATATCACGACCAACTAGAGGTATTAGGAAGGGAGACCTACTATCATCCGTTATCTTCATAATATGTGCGGAAATTCTGTCAACAAATCTGGGTAACTTGGAAGCACGAAACCTAATAGGAGGACTACGTCTATTTCAGAAGGCACCTCCTATTTTACATCTGATGTAAGCGTATGACCTCATGATGTAATTTTTATAGTAGTAAGAAAAGTTCGTTAAGACTTGTGAAGAATTGAATTTTAGATTTAACTTCTAATACTAAAATAAACAAAATTAAACAAATATGATATCAAGATAATTGAGAGTAGTGAGGCTAATATTCCACCACTAATCAATATTAGTGATTCAATTAACAACAATAATTATGCAACTCGGACATGCAGTTTGATTCTAAAATATTGCCTTGATGGCTGTCGTAAGTGCAATCAAATAAAATCACTTATTCCCACACAATTAACTGGTAATTTAATGGAAGCAAGGATCATTCCCATGAAGAGTAGTGAGTTTTAGTTGTTAAAGTGTCACAAAGCAGGAGGTTTGTTTTATATTTTGAACAAAGTAAATAAAAGCAATTGAAAATACTAAGTTGTAAGCAATATGGAGACAGATGATCGAGAAATCCTTTTTCGTTAATAAACATTCATTGAAGTAGTATATTCATCTATTCATCATTAGTCATAGATTATCACCAACGTAGAATAACAGGTACGCTTAGCTATTCCTAAAATTTCTTAAATCACTAGATAACAGGTACACTTCGTCACCAGGTTCTATTCGTATGAACCACCTTGAGGTACGCTTTACAAGATGTAATTCAGTCAAAATAATTTAGGGTTTGTGAATTTAGGTTTGATCCTAGTACGCTTAGTCTACTTGTTAGGGTTGTATTCACACGCGATTGCTTTACAGAATCCCTCTGCAAGGTCTCACGTTCTCTACTTTTGTAAGGAATTATTCAAAAATTACGGATATCCTAACCCTTACTAGCAATAGAATAAACAACTAAATATATTTAGTTGACCATCTAAAAAATCTATCACTCAATCATAAGTATTTTTTTTATAGTAAACACAAACGTAATCGTATGAAGAAATCAAAATAGATTCATATACTAAATCAAATCTTATTTACAACTTAGAATTCATACTCAATCAATAGGTGTTTAGAGATATGAAAGAGATATCAAATCTTATATACATACAAGAAAAGTTAAGAGATATCGTTGCGATTGAAGAACCGCTTCGAAACCCTAGCTTTCGCTCCGTGTGTAGTTTCTTCTCTCCAAGACTTAAAATTTCGTGGTCCCTTGATAACTTTTCATGCATGACCTAATACCTCTTTATATAGGTTTATATTGCTTGGCCTTCAAGTATCTAAGGCTTAGTTTGGTATTGTTGCGGCTTTTACAAAAGCACTTTTCTGCTTGCGTTGTTGTGCTGTGCTGTGAGAAAAAAACATTTAGACGTTTGGTGAAATATTAATTAAAGTTAAAGCTGATTAAAAGAGCAATCAAAATGTGTTTGGTAAGATATCAGATTAAACCATTGTTGTCGTGGCAAATGACAAAAACAGACGTATCTCTGAAAACATACTTATTCAATTTTATTGAGTTTAATTATTTATTTATTTTACTATTAAATATTAAATTTACTAATTGCTACTATTATTATTATTATAATTGTTAAAAAAATTATTTTACTTAACCACTTTTAATATATATATATATAATTTTCAAACAAATAATCAAACTAAAATTAAGTAATTGTTTAATATTTGTTTTATTTTATTTTTGACAAATCATATGAAATGGTATCATAAAATAGTTTGAAAGTAAAATATAATAATATTTAAAGAATAAAATATAAGAAATAAAAAATTGATTGTATATATATTTAAGGGTAATTTTTGTCATTTACAAAATAAAACAGGGACAATAAGGATAAATTAAGCATTAAACCAAAGCTTACGCTTTTGTAGCTTTTAAAAGCTCCTCTTCCCTAGCTTTTGAAAATTGAGGAATTTGGGAAGTGCTTTGGGTAAAAAGCACTTTGATTTTTTTTTTACCAAACACCAATTTCAAAAATTATTGACATATATAGCTTTTAAAAGTGCTTTTGGAAAAATAAAAGCATTACCAAACCCAGCCTAAGTCGGTTAGGGAACCCGACCCTAAGTTACGAAAGAAATACCCTAAAAATAGTTCGTGAATTTGGCCTTCATGGTTTGCGAACCCTGTTATCGAACCATACCTTAAATAAAATCTAGGGACTCTCGTTTGCAAACTGAAATTTCAGTTACTCTCATTTGCGAACTGGCTTGTCTTCGGTATTCGATAAAGTCGTTTTGCCCATAACTTTTTCGTCTGAACTCGGAATGACCTCATTCTTTTTGCATTATTTTTGTAATTGAATTTTCTTCAAGATGGTGATGATAAATCATTGGTAGTAGCTATGTGTAATCAAAATATTTTCTATTCCAACCCTAGTTATCCTTCTTAAAACACAAGAATAGATTCTCATAAGAAGTTTCCTAGAAATTATGAAGAAAAACAACTCCTAAAAACCAAAAATCAAACTCAAACATGGAGTTATAAAACACTTCAGGAACCCTCACGGGTCTTGAGACCTTTGGGCCTGTGATTGACAGCGTCCACTGCTTCTTCCGAGAAGATATCTTAATTGAGAAGATGTTTAACGTGTGTCTTCATGAGAACAAGGTCAGAATTAAACTTTTTCAACTCAGTTCGTAACACATCGAGAATCTTCATAGTATGAACGAGCTGCAGTTTTTCTTCCTCAAAGTATTTAAGAAAATCATGAACCACTTCGGCCGAAGCTATCTCATCATTCTCTACATCTTGATGAGCATATGCATAGTAGCATGAGCCATCAGAATAATCATCAGGATTTTGATATTTGATATCATCAACTTCTACTAGGGTTCTTTTCTTCTTCCCTTTGGACCCGAAATCAATACCTTTATCAAGAAAACCTCTTTAAAAATCACAAGTGCGAGAAGGTGTTGACATTCTTGACAAAAAAAAATAACCTAGAGTGTGCTTACGTGACTCAATAGGCTTGGTACTTAATGGTTTTTTAGGGAATAACTTTAGGGTTTGTAAAAATTGATTCGTGACAAGTTAATGTGATGGTCCCCAAAATAAAAAAAAACTTAAAAATTGTAAGGTACCTCTTTACAAGGTAAAAAGAACACAACAAAAGTAGCTCACTTAATCAATTGTAAACATACTTTTTCAAGACTAAAAATTAGACACTCGAAATGATTCTCGAAACAAAACAATACTTAGGCAAACCTATATGTAGACAATAGTTTAGCTATGAAAGATAAGAAAATAACTCAACTATTCAGAAAGCATTTTACCAGTAAGTATACATGATTATTAGCAAATCTTACTCAACATGATTTTCCATAAGTAAGAATTCAACCTTTGTGATTAATTAACACAAGTATGAGTTTTATGCTCATCAAATGAATATTGTTCATGGTTAATCCTCTTTTTCTTTCTAATTTTTGGAGGAAACCCTTTTTGATGTGAAAATGTATCATAAAACTTACTATCATCAAAGTATGAGACTAAGTTGAGTCTTTACCAGAAGAAGTTTGTATGGAGGATTTTGACAGCCTGTTGATAAGATCCTTGTATCCTTCAATTATAAGATTAAGGTTGTCCTTCATATCTCCACTGTTGTTTTCACCTACTGGTACCTTTCTCACATCTTGAACATCATCCTTCACCTTAGGTTGAAAAGGACCTTTCTGAAATCTCCTTGACCGATTTGCATTAATGTTAAAATTAGTTCTAATGTCCGATGAGCAGATTAAACTGACTTTCCTGGAAGAATTCACATAGTGAGTACTAAAACCAATGGGTTTAGACATCTGAATGTCAGTTACACCTTTAAGTATTAAATCTAAGGTTTGTTGAAGTCGACAAAAGTAGTTTTCATTCAACCTCAATTTGCTCTTCCGTTGGACATGTCCTTTTTAATCACAAAAGAGACATACTTTCTGATCACCGGAGTGATTAGATTGTGTAGGACTAGCAACATCGTTAGAAGATTTCTTACTTCCGTGAGATGCGGTGTTTCCTTGATCAGTGGAAGAACCAAGCATCTCTTTAGCAATATGAAGGGTTTGCAGTTTAGCTTCTGAAGCTGGCTTCATTAGGGAAACATGATCACAAGTATCCACGTTTTCTAATATCTCAGCTGTGTCAGAAGTAATTGGTATGATGGACTCCTCAGAACATCATTTATCTTGAATAGAGAGTTTACTTAACATACATTTGATTTCAGGGCATCTTCCTTATGTATTTTCAAATGTTGTTGTAGATAGTGGTAAAAACTAGGTTCTTTCGAACTTGTGAAGGTAACTTTTTTCTAGATTTAAATAAATAAAATTATATGCACAATATTAACAAAATATGGGAGAGAATTTTTACTGGGGGTCAGGATTCCACCATCCACCAAAATTTATGTGATTCAATAACAGTTCTTATCATGCAATTCTAGACAATATAACTCCAATAAAAGGAAATTGTGATTCTAATCATTGCCTAAATTAGATTTTGAAAACATCCATTGTTAATCGCGAGCATGAAGTATCAAAAGCAATTTACTAAGCATACTCCATCAAGAGAAAACACAATTGATTAATAAAAATCATTTACTCCATATTTATTCGGTGCAATTAATCATAAAAGAGTTGCATAAATAAATTTAAATAAATTTTACCACATAACTTTTGGAAGAACGGCTTCCTCCGTCACCCCTGGGATTGGGTTTAGCTACTCATGATGAAAAACCTCTCAAATTGATTCATTGATACTCAAAAGTTGTTTACAATCAAGAGAAAATGGAGAAAAACGGTTTACAACAGTGTTTGCTACGCATATAAAGCGTTCAAAATAAACGATACAACAGAAGTGCTGTTGTTCCTAAGTCGCGAGAAAGGAATTGGAAACTGTCGCACTTAAGCGACACTTTTCAACGACTTTCTCTTACTGTCTAATCTTCTTCGTGTTCTTCCTTGCACCAGCAGGAAGCTTTTCGCTGTGTACTCTTGTATTGATTCTTCTCGACTCCTAAACTATCCCAAAGACTCTCCAACCCTTCTCAACTCTTTAGCCTTGTATTTATAGTGTTTTAGAACAAAAATATCCGACCATAACACCGTATAATCTCCCATTAATCCCGTCATTGCTCGCTGCCCATATTTAACAATAATTTCCATTTTTGGCTTCTACACACGTAAACTTTGATCCTGCACGCTCTAGTTAGCCTTATACATGCCTCATAAGTCATCCAACTCCTCCAAAACACTTCCATGCACAACCAAAACACAAACAACACCGTGTACAGGTCGTGTTCACTCCGTGTAGCTCTGTTTTGAGCTCGAGAATTAAATCGATATTTCCAGCCAATTCCGATCAAATTCGACACCCAAAATATCTTCCTTAGGCTAAATCACATCTTTCTGCCAAAATTCAGCCATTGAATCGACCTACAACTACTTCATTTCTTCGATCGAAAATTCTCCTGTGTTATGAATATTTTTCCCGCCAAAATCGAAATTCAAATGAAGAAGGGGTGTCCTGGGGGTGCCCCTTAGTAATTAGGTTACCCCTTATCCAAAAGCGAGAGTCCGAATAACACGTGTCCTCCGGGTGCCAAAATCAACTTTTCGAGCCGAATTTTCCAAAAATATTTATTTCCAAAAAATACCTATAAATACATAAAATAACAAAATTAGTACAAAATCGAGTGCCAACAATATATAGTATTGAGATCAAATTAGACACAAAAATGTGTCTATCAAATACCCCCAAACTTATTATTTGCTAGTCCTCGAGCAAAAATTATTCTTGAAAAGTGACCGAGTTAATCTCGGGTGGGTTTATCAGAGGTGTACCCACAAAAACCAATACTCCAGTCCCTAGGTATCTACGCCGAACCTTGGAAAGCACTAAAGAACCTCCTTGGTTGGCATACAATTATTGACTCTAAGAGGAAGAACCCTGATGCGAAATTCCAATTGATGTACACGAGTTTGCACTCAAGCATACTAAAATTCATATAAGTGACAGAGCTCTACTAAGATAGTTTCACGATGGACATCATACTCGGAGTCAGACTAATCACATGAAAAGATTAAGAAGATGGAAAAAGAAAAATGTAGATGGTTGAAAAGTGAACGGTGTTTCCCATATCTGTCTGAAGGCCTCTGCCAAGATGAACCTAACCTAAATGACTGAGATACCGGTCTGACTAATATTAACACACTGGCATATACAAGGGAACCAGTGGTCAATTACTTAAATCTAGATCAACAAACTGGCAAATACAAGGGAACCAGCAGTTGACTACACATAACCATTTTTTTTTTTTTTTAACTTAACGGCATGAATAGATCTTTTGATCCAAGCGCATGCTTCTTGTCAGCAGATTACACGATAGTTCCCACGGGTCCTGCATTCCACGCTTGCTTAGGCGACGGAAACAGGGAGAACACACGCATATTGCTATCCAAGTGTTAATACTTATTCCGATTGGTCTAACTGGTCCGGTCTTTTTTTTTTTAAATGTAACTCAGTCACTCTATTTCACCCTAGCAAAGGTAACAATTTGAATCGTGTGCCCCACCAAATCACTTGAAACAAAAGAAAACTAAAAATAGAAAGTGAAAAGGACTCGACAAGATATGGCGAAACTATCATGTTATTTCTAACACCTGAGCTCTGTGCTTTTATGAATAGACTCTATAGATGTTTCCATCTAGTCAGATTGGTTCCTCAACTCCTAAAACAAAAATGTTTCCATCCACTTAGATTGGTTAGTGTTATCCTTAATAGGCGTAAATTTCTAGGCTCTGGAGTTTATTTATTGCAACTTAAAACTAACAAAAAATTTCTTCCCACCCCCAAACTTAAATCTAACATTGTCCTCAATGTTCTAAAGATAAAATTAAAAGCATGAACAAGGAGAAACTGTTACCACTTGAAGAAAAGAGTTAGGGAAAGATATTACCATGTTGCATGAGATTGGGTTACCTCCCAAGAAGTGCTAAGTTTAACCGTCTTCAGCCAGACATCAAATACTCAAAAAGGATCTTCACCTTTCAAAGTCATATACCAATAGCCGAAAGAGTTGTGGGTCCATAATACCAAATAGAGCTAACACCAATATGAGACAACTGCACTGGTTCAGAAAAATGAACAGAAGGAGCACATCCTCATCTAAGGTTTCTTGCAAGACAATCGGATCTATCCAGAGCCTCCAGTTGGGCTTCATAAGAGTGTCTTGAAAAATAGATTCATCCGAAAAGTGGGTTTCTAATATATGGATTTCCTCCTGAAAAGTATCAGGCGGATCAGGTTGTGGAGTCTGAATAGGCTCAAGCGATACCTCAGATGCACTAGGCTTGAGTCCCAAGTTAGGGACTTCTACTGGGGATAATTGACAATCTCTACCCCCAAATTTAGGGTAATCACTATTCTCCGTAAGACCTTTAACTATGGCTTGAATTTCTTCTAGTTCACTACCCCCAAACTTAGAGTTTTGGGTATCTCTACATAAACTAGTCACAATATTCCTAATTTCTAAACCATCCGGTTCCTGAAAAAGGTCAATTGCTTTCTCTGAGTTATAATCAGGTGGTTCATCCTCTAAATTCTTTTGAGGTGTACTAGCTATAGGACTTAGATGTTTCATATCCTCTATGGTCATCCCTAGGGTTTCCTTATTGTGTTGAAGCACGGTTACTGGCCTAATTTCATGATCACTATCCAAATCGGAAGTTATAGGCAAAATCTCAGATGGGCCTACAAATGCATAATTGGGGTCTTAGGAGGATCTTTAGGCTCTTCGAAATAAGGGCTTAAGGTAGATTCGGTAGCTAGTAATAGTTCAAACCTAGATTTCCATCTATCAGTATCTAACATAGGAATAGAATCCAACAGAGCATTTACTTGTTCAATGTTGCTATCATCGTCGAAATCCATGCTAAAACGGGCTAGACAACTCTCTAATGGATCTTCCGATTCGGTGTTTGGTACAGACTTCGGAACTAAGGTTCCTATCATGTTGACCTCTTCAATGCACGTGTCATCTAGCTCAGAATGTAGCTTATTGACATTAAAAATATTCAACTCAATAGTCATATTACCAAAAGATAGATTCATAATACCATTTCGACAGTTTATGATCGCATTAGATGTGGCTAAAAACGGGCGACCTAAAATCACTGGTATTTGGTTCTCTGGGTCAGGGACAGGTTGGGTATCTAGGATAATAAAATCCACTGGATAAATAAACTTGTCAACCTCTATGAGAACATCTTCGATCACACCACGAGGAATTTTAACGGACCTATCAGCTAACTGAAGTGTCATCTGTGTAGGTTTCATCTCACCAAGTCCTAGCTTAAGGTACACATGGTATGGAAGTAAGTTCACACTGGCTCCTAAGTCAAGCAACGCTTTCTCAACACGGTACTTACCTATTGTACAAGCAATGGTAGGGGACCCTGGGTCTTTATACTTAGGAGTAGTGGTATTCTGAATAATAGAACTCACGTGACTAGCTATGAAGGCTTTCTTCTGGACACTGAGCTTACGCTTTCGCGTACACAAGTCCTTAAGGAACTTGGCATAAGAGGGAATCTGCCTAATTGCATCTAATAATGGAAGGTTGATATTAACCTGCTTAAAAACCTCCAATATATCATTAAAGTTGGACTCCCTCTTAGTCGGAACTAGCAGCTGGGGGAACGGGGCTCTGGGAACAAAGCCGGGCTCATCAGGACCCTCATTGGTCTCTTTGGAGACTCTATCAGTCTCCTCATTTTCTGGCTCATAAGGGTGAACTACAGCATGTTCACTATCAGGCATGGCAACCTTGTTGTCTACTTTCTTTCCACTCCTAAGGGTTGTGACAGCATTCACATGATGGTACGATTTCTCCCCTTTGGGATTAGGCTCAGTATGACTAGGGAACTTTCCATCTTCTCTCTCACTTATAAACTTAGCTATTTGTCCTACTTGAAGTTTAATTCGGCAATACTTTGAGAAGTATTCTTCAATTCTTGCCTAGTTTCTTGTTGAAAGCTCATGTGGTTCTTTGATAGCATTATGAGATTTTCCTCTAAGGCAGAGATGTTTTTCTCGGAAATGTTCTGAAACTGAGTTTGACCCGAAGAGTTCTTAAAACCAAATCCTGGGGGAGGCTGAGAATTACTAGACTGTCCTTGATTCTGACCCTTAGACCAAGAAAAATTAGGATGGTTTCTCCAACCAGGATTGTAGGTCTCTGAGTATGGGTCAATCTTCTGACGGTTCTCAAACCTAGCATTGTTATAGACAGCATGAGCTTGCTCTTCACTAACCTGACCTTCCCAAAATGAATTATCGGGCTCTATTCCACAACTAGAGACTTGAGAGGCTCTATTAGGTTCAACAAGGGACCTATTTTTAGACTGACCCATTTCCAAAGCTTCTAACCTTCTAGACAAAGCAGCAAACTTAGCATCAGACGCAAAACTCGTATCTACCACATTGGTGCTACTTCTATTGACCAAGAGTCTTTTAGGGGGTTCAACACAAGATTCCCACTGTTGGGATTTTTCAGCGATAACTTCTAAGAAGGTAAAAGCATCATCAGCACTTTTACTAGTGAACTCACCAGCGCACATAGACTCAACCATGGCTTTGGTCGAATAGTCTAAACCATCATAAATAATTTGTACGAGTTTCATCTTATCAAATCCATGGTGGGACACTGAGATAGGAGATCATTGAATCTCTCTAAAAATCTATAAAGAGACTCTCCCTCTTGTTGCACACTAGCACTAATTGTTGCCTAACAGCTGCAGTTTTATGCTTAGGGTAGAATTTCATATAGAAAGCGGCAATAAGTTCCTGCCATGTTTCAATGGATTCAGATGGTAGGTTGTTCAGCCAGGTCTTGGCTTTATCTCTCAAGGAAAAGGGAAACATCTTAAGTTTCAAGACTTCATCAGTAAGGTCTTTTATTCTAATTGTCCCACAAATTTCCTCAAAGTCCCTAATATGGAAATAAGGGTTCTCATCATCTTTCCTAAGAATATAGGTCATTTGGAGAATACTAGGTTTTATCTCGAAATTAGCCGTAGTGGCTGGCAATTTAATGCACGAAGCTCGGTTGGTCCTAGTTGGGAACATGTAATCTTTCAAAGTTGCCATCTGGCACAAGAGTACTAGGGGTATTTCACGAGAGATAATTCTCAAAACTGAAGTTTCCAAAAACAGGGCTCTCAAAAGAACAATCTTCGAGCTCCCTGCTTAAATCAGAAGAACTACTAGGTTTTTCGCTAATCAATCGACCTAGAGTATCTCTTTTCCAAGCCCTATTAACAAAATCGGGCATACACTAAAAAAAATCAAAAAGAAATAAAAATCCTAACAGGAAGGTTCTAGCAATCACACAGCAGGCTGACTCGACTTTACCACAGCAAACCTAGAGATTTCTAGCAAACAACAAGCATGATGGCTCACTTAGATTGTTTCTAGACCAGCTTCTATCTCTCGAAGGGGAATTCGTTACAATTTAAGCAAACCCCTCTGGAATCAATCCGAGTCAAAGTAAGTTGAATCGAGGCGAGGGAAGCTTAGTGGAGCTTTGATACCCAAGGCCTCACCGCAGTACAAGGCGGCGCAGTCACGCATTCAACTCACAGAAACCGTCATGAACTTCGAAGTATGCTAAAAGAATAACCAATATCCTTCGAAAATTTTCCTAACAAGCTCGATACCCTATAGGTCTCTTTCTAATCAGATTTTAAAGCTTGGGTTCGCGTTAGGTTTTGTTCTCCTAAAGCGGGCAAGAAGGGAGCGGTGATGAAATCCGAACCCTTATCTTGTTTAGGCCAGGCCTTGCCCTTTACTAGGAAAATAAAGACAGTCCAAATTCGTCCTCAATCAATGATCACCTTAAGGAACAGTAACTCGCTTGCAGGATTCGCGAGTGTTTCGATTGGACTTACCTCCCGTACCAGACGGGGGATGAACCGTTGTCGTCGACTCGGGCCACGACTCCTATGCCGTGTGCGAACCCGAGGGGCCGAGGTGATATTGTAATCACCGTCCTTCCCTGCACACAGTTTGTATTTAACTACCCTTCCGTAGGGTTTAAAAAAATAATAATAATAAAGTCCAAGAGTCCAGTCCAAAGTCCAAATAAAGTAAAGTGCAAAAGAAAAAAAAAAAAATAACCTAAAAAAAATATAAAAAATCTCTCTTTTTTTTCTCTCTTTTCTATATATAAAACAAAAAAAAATTCTCTTTCGCTCCTTCGCTTTAAGCTTTTCCTTCCAAGGTCCTTAGTACTCCACTTCGAACCTGCAAATCAAAGACAAAAAGAAACGTAAAAAGGAAAAAAAAATAATAAACCTAAAAAAATTCTACCTAAGCACAGGTCCGCGTCGGCGGCGCCAAAAATTGATGTATTTTCAAATGTTGTTGTAGATAGTGGTAAAAACTAGGTTCTTTCGAACTGTGAAGGTAACTTTTTTCTAGATTTAAATAAATAAAATTATATGCACAGTATTAACAAATATGGGAGAGAATTTTTACTGGGGGTCAGGATTCCACCATCCACCAAAATTTATGTGATTCAATAACAGTTCTTATCATGCAATTCTAGACAATATAACTCTAATAAAGGAAATTGTGATTCTAATCATTGCCTAAATTAGATTTTGAAAACATCCATTGTTAATCGCGAGCATGAAGTATCAAAAGCAATTTACTAAGCATACTCCATCAAGAGAAAACACAATTGATTAATAAAAATCATTTACTCCATATTTATTCGGTGCAATTAATCATAAAGAGTTGCATAAATAAATTTAATAAATTTTACCACATAACTTTGGAAGAACGGCTTCCTCCGTCACCCCTGGGATTGGGTTTAGCTACTCATGATGAAAACCTCTCAAATTGATTCATTGATACTCAAAAGTTGTTTACAATCAAGAGAAAATGGAGAAAAACGGTTTACAACAGGTTTTGCGACGCATATAAAGCGTTCAAATAAACGATACAACAGAAGTGCTGTTGTTTCCTAAGTCGCGAGAAAGGAATTGGAAACTGTCGCACTTAAGCGACACTTTTCAACGACTTTCTCTTACTGTCTAATCTTCTTCGTGTTCTTCCTTGCACCAGCAGGAAGCTTTTCGCTGTGTACTCTTGTATTGATTCTTCTCGACTCCTAAACTATCCCAAAGACTCTCCAACCCTTCTCAACTCTTTAGCCTTGTATTTATAGTGTTTTAGAACAAAAATATCCGACCATAACACCGTATAATCTCCCATTAATCCCGTCATTGCTCGCTGCCCATATTTAACAATAATTTCCATTTTTGGCTTCTACACACGTAAACTTTGATCGATCCTGCACGCCTCTAGTTAGCCTTATACATGCCTAATAAGTCATCCAACTCCTCCAAAACACTTCCATGCACACCAAACCAAACAACACCGTGGTACAGTCGTGTTCACTCCGTGTAGCTCTGTTTGAGCTCGAGAATTAAATCGATATTTCCAGCCAATTCCGATCAAATTCGACACCCAAAATATCTTCCTTAGGCTAAATCACATCTTTCTGCCAAAATTCAGCCATTGAATCGACCTACAACTACTTCATTTCTTCGATCGAAAATTCTCCTGTGTTATGAATATTTTTCCCGCCAAAATCGAAATTCAAATGAAGAAGAGGGTGTCCTGGGGGTGCCCCTTAGTAATTAGGTTACCCCTTATCCAAAAGCGAGAGTCCGAATAACACGTGTCCTCCGGGTGCCAAAATCAACTTTTCGAGCCGAATTTTCCAAAAATATTTATTTCCAAAAAATACCTATAAATACATAAAATAACAAAATTAGTACAAAATCGAGTGCCAACAATATATAGTATTGAGATCAAATTAGACACAAAAATGTGTCTATCACTTCCTTGAGTTTAGCCTCGAGTAAGGTTCGGTATGAACAAACTACAACATTTTCCTCCTGAAGAACCCTTAATTGGGAAATATGATCTTTTACTATATCAGTCATCATATTGACCTTGTGTTTCAGCCTATTGATTTCAACTGCCTGGATTCTAACAAGTTTTAGAATGGCTGAACTTTCTTGGGATGCTTCCCTTTCTACTTCAGAGTCAGACTCGTCAGTAAGATAATCGGGGTAACACTTATCAATACTTGTCCGTTTCGTGGTAACAAAATGTTCATCTATATGCGAGATCGACAAGTCTTTCTCTTTAATAGATTTCATAGAAACAAAGCTTTTGCCTCTGGTGATGCATTTGTCAGAGATAGCACTATTATCCATAGAGTCAGATTGTTACAAACACAGTCTTATGAGGTCTTAAACGTGTTTGCCTGCTCTGATACCAATTGAAAAACCGGGGGTCTAACAACCACACCCAATATTTCCTTCGGCAATCTGTATGAACTAACTCCAATATAATTCCAAGACAATCAACTAGACAGTCAGACTCAATCAAGAAAATATATCCAAGAGTTATATCTCTGTTTCTCAATGTAATCAACAAATCAAACAGAAGAAATCCGTGAGCCTGATTATTATGAGAAACAACTCGAACGGTACCATAGACCAATGTTCAAGTGTCAATCAATTTCAATCAACAACTGAAGGTTGAATTTACCAATTGATTGAACTATGCACAATCTGTGATATTTCAATTATATAAACAAATATAATGCGGAAAAGAAATAACACATACACCATAACTTTTGTTAACGAGGAAACCGCAAATGTAGGAAACCCCCGGGACCTAGTCCAGATTTGAACAACATATTGTATTAACCCGCTACAGACACTAGCCTACTACAAGTTAACTTCGGACTGGAATGCAGTTGATCCCTAACCAAGTCTCACACCGATCAAGGTACATTCGCGTTCCTTACTTCTCTGAATCCCGACAGGACTCTACGCACTTGATTCTCTTAGATGATCTCACCCACAACTAAGATTTTCTACGACCCAAAGTCGAAGACTTTATAAACAAATTTGTCTCCCACAGAAAAGTATATTCTGATAGATAAGTCTGTCTCCCACATAAATACCTACGAAGTTTTTGTTCCGTCTTTTGATAAATCAAGGTGAACAGGAACCAATTGATAATCCGGTCTTATATTCTGGAAGAACAACCTAAAAATATATCACCTCACAAGAACTTAACTATATGGTAGCAGAACAAGTTATTGTGGAATCACAAAGAATGAGACGAAGAGCTTTGTGATTACTTTTTATATCTTACCCATCGGAGATAAATCTCGAGCAAATATTAGAGAAGATAGTACTCAATACGATAAAACAAGTAAGATCAGAACACGCAACTATAGAGAAAATAGTTGGGTCTGGCTTCAAAATCTCAATGAAGTCTTTAAGTCTTTAATCTACAATGGTTTTAGGAAAAACCTAGGTAAAGGAGAATCAACTCTAGTCGCAACTAGTATCACACAGGAGATGTGGGGATTAGGTTTTCAAGTTGCTAGAGTTCTCCCTTATATAGTATTCACATCAGGGTTTGATAGCTTTGAAACAAAGCAATCAATATCACCGCTAGATGAAATCCTGATTTGAGATTGAAGCTAAGTTTGCTTAAAACCAAAGAAATATCTCTCCACCGTTAGATGGTCTTGGCTTGTTACATACAAATGAAATATACCTTCATTTAGATATGGGTAACCACACCTAAACGTGTATATTAAGTTGGCTCAACAATAGTTAACCGAAGTTAGCGATATGAACACTTTTGTATCAACCACGTTCATCTAACACTTCTAGATTAAATGATAATCAAATGAATCTAATTGTGTTACTCATAGAGTTGTTCAATTGTTTATATTCTCATAGAAGTATACAAGACACAATTGAAACAAAATCGGATTTGATTCAAGAGAATCAATTCATGAACATTTCAGCCACGGTTTGTAAAGATTGCATTCCTTAATATGTAAATGTATTTGATCATGAGTATGAAATCATACTTAACCGATTTTAGAACTTAAACCAACTCAGTTTGAAAACGGGTACGCAAACTCAAGTTTCAGACTTTGGTCATGTACGACAGTTCACAAACGGGTACATATACTGTTGTTCTGGACCGAACTCAGATGAAACAGTTCGAAAACGGGTATGCAAACTTGGTTTCCAGACTTTAACAGTTAAAACCGTTAGTTCCCGGACCTGAATCATACTACAACAGTTTACATATTGGTATGCATACTGTGATATATCCAGACAATGGTTATTTGTTCTAAACTCCCATTTCAATCATTGAAACATCATTAGAAGACGACAATAGCTGTCTCACACAAACTATTAGCTTATAAGTAATCTTCAAGTGATCGAATCAATACGAAACATTTCGAGTCTACATCAAATGACTGTCTCACACAAATCATGTAAGATGTTACAAGGTGATTTTCACATGATCATCTTTTGACTCATTATTTAGTTTCCAACAAATAAATTTGTTTCCAACTAAACTCGTCAAGAATAATGATGAACATAACTAAAGCAAAAAGCTTTCTAATAGATATTTCGAGAAAGATATAAGCGAGTTAAAATCAGCTCGAAATATCAAATGTATATAATGTAAAACTCTATATAGCTATACGACTTAATCTCAATATGAGATAAAATAGAATAGACTTCTGAGTGGTAGATAAGTTTTAGTTTCCACACACCTTTTGCTGATGAAGTTCCTCCAAGCTCTCGTCAGTAGATCTTCGTCTTCAATCGATGACTGCCGTGAAGTCTAAAGCTCAACTACACATTATATCCTAATCCGAGACATATCTATAAGTATATTATAAATCAAGACTTATAGTTTTGATCACCTAAACTTGAAAAACAAGCTTGAGGTAGCAACGCTTGCGAGTTCGACCGAGCAGTGCTCTAACAGAAAGTATAGAAGGGACTCTCTTCGGTCGTCCCGACCAGAGACGCTCCTGGATATAATGCCAGGACGCTCTTAGATTAAGTCCAATGGGCTAGATTTGGCTGTTAGATTAGCCAAAAAGTATTGCAGTTCAAAAAAAAAAGTGTTGTCTATTTGTTATCACTAGTTCTCTCTCCTAACATTTGCTCGCAGTTGAAGTAGTAACGAGATAGTTGCGCTAATAGTTCAACGCAATCAAAATCACCTTTTCGTGGAATCGTTCAGCGTATCTAGATTTATTTTTTGATCTGACGGCTGAGATGGTTGCGCTGAACCATTCAGCGCAACATAAATCTACTTTTCGCTCATATGACTTAGGAGGTTGTCCTAGATAAGGTGGACTGATAAAAATAGATTACCACACCATAGGACTAAGCCTTAGGATATAAGGCAGGACGCTCTTAGGATATAACACCATGATCGTAGGGTTATTATGGCTCTACGTCATCTAAAGGTACGAATTAGCGAGCAACACAAGAATTTTCAAGAGAAAAAAACGGTTCCGTCCAAAACCGCCCATAATATACGCTTTAGTCCAGACCTAGTTGACTAGGTACAATTTAATCCAAGAATTGTATAAATACGCTGCTACCCTTCGCACGCTTTTAATATAGCACACGTGCAATGAATTGAATCATTTTTGTAACTGACACAATGAACGTGGTTGTGACACGTTAGCCTTGAATTAAAAACTGACTAAAACTGTGGCGTAACGGACAAATTCAATAACTGCAACTTTTTGCTTTATCAGAAATTTCATAAGAAAAAAAGCAAAAAAAAATTCAGAAGAAAATTTGCAGACAAACCCTAGAAAATTTACAGACTAAAACCCTAAAATCTTACTAATCAAAACAACTAGATGGTTGAACAATCAGTAACATAATGTTGAAAGGAAAAAAAGTAGCTTCAAAGACAAACACACCAACAGTGGAAGATTCAACATCAAGTGAAGAAGATAATCCATCTGTTGCGGTAGAAGAAATTCAAAAATCAGCATCACCAACGACGAGATCAAAGTCAACATTAAAAGAATCAACCCCAATTTCATCCCCAACCCCATCAGTTCTAGCAGAAGATATTAGGAAATCAACAGGACCAAAAACGAGATCGAAGAGATCATTAGAAGATTCGCCATCAATTTCAGTACAAGAAACTTCAAAAACATCACCAGCTAAGAAGAAATCAAAGCCTTCAAAGCCTTCAAATTCTCCAAAGCCTCCAAGTCTTCAAATCCTTCAACATCTGTTAAAAGAAAAAAAGGTAACAATTCAAGTCCAGTTCTGTCTATTTTTGAGCAATTCATATTCAATTTCTTGTATCGGTGTACATACTAGTACACCACAATGTTGTTGCAGTGATTCATGTCTAGTTCCATCTTGTTTTTGAGAAATTTTTGTGGGAATTGTTGTTGGTGTGTATATACTAGTACACCACAATGTTGTTGCAGTGATTCATGTCTAGTTTTCTATCTTGTTTTTTAGCAATTTTTATTGGAATTGTTGCTGGTGTGTACACACTAGTACACCACAAATACTGTTGCAGTGATTCATGTCATGTTCTATCTGTTTTAAAGATGTTTCTGTAGCAGTTTACTGGTTTGTACACCAGCATGCTATTTCACCTTCATAGGGCTTAATGTGTGTTGTGCCGTCACTTGTGTTTACTGGTGTTCACTCCTTTGCACCAGCATGCTATTTCACCCTTATTTTTCCGGCTTAATGTGTGTTGTTGCCGCCATGCTATTGCAGTGCTTCATTTCATGTTCTCTGTGTTTTAGACCAATTTTTGTAAGAATTGTTGTTTGTGTGTAAATACTGGTACACCACCATGCTGTTGCAGTGCTTCATTTCATGTTGTGTCTGTTTTTTAGCGATTTTTATGAGAATTGTTGTTTGTGTGTAAATACTGGTACACCACCATGCTGTTGCAGTGCTTCATGGCATGTTAAATGTGATGTTATGGTTAATGGCATGTTAAACAATATCCATGTTAAATGTGATTCATGGCATGCTATGTGTTTTTTACTCATATCTTTCCTAGTGTAATCACTATATGTACCAGTGTACTGGTTTGTACTCATTATCTGTACCAGTGTACTGGTATATACACCAGCATTTTTGTATGAGTATCATGTGCTATGCTTCTCTTTTCTTATTCCCATTTGTCTATTTTCGTAGATACAAACAAACCTTATAGATCAGGTTTTAATGCAATCAACGAGTTTGTGAACAAGAACTTTGAAAAAGATGGAGAAGTGCGTAAAAAGAGACGTGACAAAGTATGGTTCACAGAATTTCAGTTAGAGAAACAAAAGGAGAGCCCTTTTTGGCCTGTAGCTGATGTCTTTGTTAACAAAAAAGCTGAAAATAAGGAGGAGGAAAACTCAGAAAAGAAACAGGAGAAGAAGAGAGATCTGTGGTTCAAGAGTCCAGAATCAATCTTGAAGATTGTGAACCAGTTCCGCCATGATCATTCAGGAAGAAATTTCTTTGTTTTCAATACTGCCGAGGATAAAAAGTTTGTGGAAGTAGAGAGTATGCCAGAAGATTTGTTCTTCATTTTTGAATTACAAATGGTGGGATCAGAACCTTTTGAAGGAGAATGTACCAAAACTAGAGCTGAGCAGAGATTCGGTTCACTAATAAACCGATTGAAACTGAAGGAAAAATCTAAGTTGGGGAAACTAGATGTCGAGAATGAAATCTTGCGTATAATGAAGTTAAAACCAAAGTTGGATATCGAGATTGAGAGGAATGCTGAGGACTTGGTAGTGTTGTTTGCGATGTATCTATGCATCACTGTTTTTTTTACCACAATAAATGGAAGCGGGATTACCAAGAGAAAATTTGCACCCTACTTTGAATCGTTCGAAAGAATGAAAAAAACCAACTGGCCAGTGCATATACATAAATATTTAATGGATAGCATAAGGAAAAATGTTGAGGAACCACTTAAAGTTAATGGTTGTATGGTTTACCTGTTGGTGAGTTTACATGTGTACATTATTTTACACAAGTTTTAAGTTGTACCAATTTACATGCTTTTGTTCACTGTATTTGTTGGGTCCTAACATTTCTAACTCTTTTACCTGTTTTTCAATGCAGTATTGGTTTGCTGAACACAACAACAGCATGACGCCAAGCAATGAACAAGGTTTTCCTAGGTTTCTAAGGTGGGTGATAAGTGACATCAGTAATACAATAGAGAAAGACATTAATGAAGCTATGAAAAAGGTAACTCGATAACTTTCTTACGATAGGGATTTCTTCCTAGATGTGTACATTAGATATACACCTTGATAAGGTTTACAAAATGGTGACAAAATTTTGTCATGTGTACAACAATATACACCTGTAACATATATGTAAAAAGATGTACACCTGTTATCCATGTTGATACTTTGGCATGTTTTCAGATGCAACCTGGATGGGTAAAACCTTGGAGTGATGAGCAGCAACAAGTTATGGAAGAGTACAGGAAGAACATGCAACAAAATAACACAGATGCACTGAAGGAAAAGTTGTACAAAGCACAATAACAAAGAGATGAAGCATTGGAAGAGCTTTCATACTTGCAGGTTAAACATCAAAAGCTTGTTAGCTTCATTGAAGAAAAAGCCAAGAAAATTTATGAAGCTGATCTGAGGAATGTGCAAAATGATAAGGATGATGTTGATTTATTTGTTGAAACCTTCCAAGAAATCATTTCATTAAACAAAGAATTACAAAGTGAGGATGAGTGTCATGATGATGAGCAGGAGGAGGAGCAAGGTGAGAAAGGTGAGACAAGTGGCAAAGCTGGTGATGTGGATGACAGTGATGATGATGATGATAATGATGATGATGATGATGAGGAAGGTCAGGAAGGCAATAGAAGTGGAAAAGCTGATGATGTGGATGACAGTGATAAGGATCAGGAGGAGGAGGGTGATGAGGATGAGAAGGATGGTGGTGGCAAAGGTGGTGGAAAAGGTGGTGATGATCAGCAAGATGAGGAGGAGGGTGGTGGCAAAGGTGGTGATATTCATGATGATGATCTGCAAGGTGGCAAAGGTGGTGATATGCGCGTTGATGACACTGACAAAGAGGGTAGCAAAGGTGGTGATGACGAGGGTGGAAAATCTGAAAAAGCGAAGGTATAAAATCACTCTTATTAAATGTGGCAGTCATTTATTTTTATGTGTGTATATAGTTGTACACCAGTATGCTATAACTCATACCCTTTATATAAACTTGAATCTTTTAGCACTCCTCTGTCAAAGACAAATGAAGAGAAGGATGGCAAAGATGGAACAAGGCAAGATGTTGAGTCTGAAACTGCTAAGAAGCCTAGGTATAAAATGATCTCATTTCTTTTCATTTTCTATATATGTGTACCAAGGTGTAAACCTAACAAAAAATGCATTTTTTCAGAACTTCTCTACCAGAGACAGCTGCATACAAGAATGCCACTGAAACAGCTGAAATTGATGAGGCTACAATAATCGCAGCTGAAGCCATATCTCAGCTGGACCCTAAAGGCATGTTTCCGGTTGAAGAAGATCTTCTTTTACTCACACAGGGAGAAGATCAGCAGAATGATCCTTATGCATCAATTGAGGACCTCCTAGACAACTTGTCTGAAAGTGTTTTCATAAATCTTGAAAAAGGTTGTTACAGAATGGCAGCATCTGACGTGAAGGAAAAGATGGCAACCGTGATCCACGAATATCCAAGATTTCAGTTGTTGAGCCAAGAAGATCCTCAAGAGGAGTCATCGCAAAGATCATTATCCAATGATGATGTACGAGAAAGGATTGTTGTTGAAGCAGTGCAGTTCATCCAACAACATGGAGATGCATTTTTTAGCTGTCAAGAAGTAGAAGAGCAGAACACACCACCAGCAAAGACAAGAGCCGGGAAGATGAAGGAAGCAGATATGTTGAAGACAATAGCTGCTGGCAGGGTGTCCAAGACACCACCAAAGAGAAATGCAAAGAAAAAACTTCTTGCTGATTTCACTGCCGAGGGTAAAAACAGACAAGTTAGGACGAAAGTGGATCAAAAAGGCAAGGGGGTCCAAAAAGAGGAAGAACAACAACTGTATCCTGCACCTAAAAGGAGAAAGGACAATGAGTATCATCCTTATCGCCCACTGCCAGATATCCGTCAATCATCACTTTACAATGCCCTGACCCAGGACAGGACAAAAAAAGGGTACAAAAATTCTTTGACTATGCAAGCCTGACGTAAGTTCACAAAAAAATACCTCGCACTATATGAATGATTAAATCTTATTGAAAAAAAAGTTATGTGCACCACTATGTACACCATGTTAACATTTCCTTTATGATTCCGCAACTCTGTAGCTTGGGAACTAACAAGGCTCGAAGATCCGAGAGTCAGGGAAGATGTTATGATTGTGGGAAAAGTACTTGATGAACTGATGTTCAACAAGTATCTGGATCAAGCGGTACTGCAGTTCTACATCCATCGATGTTGCAATGCAATGGTCAGAGACATCATCCGTCATCCAGATGATCAAAAGTACATGAGATGCGAAATTATGAGTCCTACTACATGTGTAAGTTTCTCAAAAAACAAAAAAAAAATGTCATATATAGATAATTTAATGATGTGTACATACCAGTACACCTGATTGACATAGATATACACCAGTATGCCTTTGTAGATTTCTTTAGGAGTGGACATAGATATACACAAGTATGCCATATGATTGACGAATGCTATGTTAAGTGTTTGCATGAATGGTTGATTGTTAGATTTTATATAGGTCTGATTTAGGTATACCTAATTAATTTTATTTTACAACAAATTATTGATTTCAGTACTATGTGAAGAACAACAACATCAGCGAGGTACAAAGGCTTGTGGTAGATTTCATACGGGACATGCCTGACAATCTGGAAGTTCTTCTAATCCCCCTCAATCACTCTACAGTACAATTGGCAGTAGGACTTCACTGGTCGCTTTTGAAGTTTGATTTCATAGCTGAAGAGTGGAAGTGGTACAACTCGTTGCACTCAAATGAGGACTATAAAAAATATGCACAGCAACTGGAAAATGTGGTGCAGTTGGAACTCAACAAGAAGAGAGCGCTAAATGGTGATGCACCTATAGAACCGCACGAAATAAACATCATGCAATTCCCTACACAAGGAATCAATCCAGATTGCCTCCTGTACACTTGTTACTTTATGAAACGAGGTATGAAGAAGAGAAATAGTATGGAAAGAAATCAGCAGAGGGCCGGAAAAATTTGTCAGGATATGAGAACGAAATTGGTGGCAAAGATGCTGAAAAAAGTTGGAGTGTTTGAAAAGGTGTAGGATGTAGCAACGGATGAAGAGCACAAGCAGTGGCGCCTGAGTATGGAAAAGAATCCGTTGAGGAAGAAGAAGAGTCTTTTCTAAAAGTTTTCTATCTTTCAGACAACTCTTCAAATTTCAGTTTTTATTACTTTGTTTATGACTAGTCACTTTGTTTATGACTTATCTCTTTTCAAATTTTTTATCAATTTGTTTATGACTTATCACTACTATAAAGACCTTGAATTAATATATTTTTATTAGTTTCAATATTAATGCTACAAGTTTTTGACTTATCTCATTCACCAGGTTTTGAAATATTAAGGTGTACTTGATTGTGCACAGTTACTGTTAATGTTACAAGAGCATAAAATGTTTAGAAGGTGTACATAATGGTTCTAAATAGCAAAAGTAATTACTAATTATACATATCTGAAAACATATAATACTACTAAGCAAAAATAGACTAGAAGCATCCATTGTACACCAAGGTGTACATAGAGGTACACATGTAAAAAGACAGGTAAGAAAAACTGAAGTTTACAGGAAGGTGTACATAATGGTACACATGTCCTGGCACTAATTATCCAAGCCAAAAGAAAATTGAAAATACATTACCAAAAGTCATAGAATCTTTTGAACAAATGAAACATAGTAAAAATCATCAAATCATGGGGCAGGTAGTTCTGTTGTGGTGACCAAGAGTGAAGCACTTTGTGCACATCATAGCCTCTTTTGCTTCTCATATGCATTCTTGATGCGATGTGTTCTTCGTCTACCCGGTGGAGGAACATGAATAGGAACAATAACCTATCACTAGGTGATGAGTGCTAAAAAGTGCATATTTCTATATATTTTTCTTGGAATTTAACTCATCTTTTGTGCATTAATTCTACATTTTATCCCATATTCTGTATTTTCATTGTTTTCAAGGATAAATATTTTTATTAATTAATTTTGCATTTTTAGGTAATAAATAAAGTTTGGATGAATAGCGGAGCGAAAAGAGCAGAAAAGTAGTGAAAAGCCGGGAGGAATTACACAAGGAAGCCGCGAAGAATGTTGTGCACAAGACCAAAAGGCTAGAAGTGGGCTTGAAGAGGAAGAATTGTTCTTAAAGAAGATATGGGCTTGGCATACCCAAGTCCCAAAACCCTCACCCAAACCCATTACCAATATCCATACCCGCATTCATCTTCAGCCGTCAGATTGGATCATCTCAGCATCCTACGGTCGCTTCATCGTCGTGCATCGAAGTCTGAAGCTCCTGTCAAACACTACAACACCTAACTCCATCTTGGACCGTCAGTTTTGATGTATTCCATATCCAACGGTCGCTCCACATCCATTTACATCACATCGTTGGATCTTTCATTCATCCTATCATCCTACGGATTCCCCTCACAAAACATCGAGATTTGATGGGTCTGCTCAACACCCAAACAACCAAATACCCTATACCCAAAACAAACACACCCTAGCCAAAACCCATCGAGCCATCTCCTTCTTCCCCTCTTCTGCAACAGCGACGTTGTCTCCATCACCACCACCATAACCCACAAATCACTCAACCACCACCACTCGAGCCATCATCACTTCTAACAACCAAGACCTACCTTTCTAGCCACTTATAACATCACCTCCTAATCGTTTCATCTCACAGGAACCCTAGGTTAGGAGTTGATGAAATAGGTGAGGTTAGAGGATAAATCGAAGGCATGGGTAGCATCAGCAGACGAGAAGGAAGCATGGGTGAGAGCTATCAGTCGTTTTCAGAGATTAGTTAAGGATTTTTTGTAAAACCCTAATTTCATAAATTGGGGATTTTTGGGGGAAAGTTAGTGTACGTCTAATTAGGGGCATGGGTGAAAGTTTTCGAGTAGTTTTCAATGTATTAGGTGATTTAATCTCACTTTTTGTCAGAACCCTAATTTCACTGATTTGGGGATTTTGGAATTTTTTTTGTTGTAACTATAAAAGGGTGTTAGGGGTTGTGAAATTCGGCATCTCTGGGCTAGTCAGTGAGCAATATTTGCAGTTCAATATTAATTTCAAAATTCATTTTCAATTCATCCATGTTGAATCTCTCTTATGCATAAAGGTTGAATGTGAATTGTATGATGTGTAATGTGGAGCATGTTTATACCTGTTAGTATCATGATTACAAGCATGTCCATGTTCTAATTCACTTGCTAGGGTTTAGAGGAAGCTCTTGATCATATGCTAGGAATGTTAATGTATTTGTATGTTCTTTTATTGAGCTGAATTGCCTTAAGATGAATGCTTAGCCATTTGGGCTACCTGCTTGTGATCACCTGTGCTGTTAGAAGACAACTGATACTAGGAGTGGAGCTAGGTCTTTGGCCAAGAATTCAATCCACTAGAGAGATTGCCTTAAGCTAAACTAGCTAGAGGAGCTAAATGCCTGTGATTAGTTGTGCTGATTAAAGACAACTGATGCTAGGGGTAATTTGGTTAGGATAGTTAGTAGAATCCTCATTGTAGTCTTTCATGAAAGAACAAGACATACATTGCATCATAATTTCCTTAGGCTAGGGTCAAGTAGTGGAATCAAAAGCCTTAGTACCTTCTTTTGAATTCAGATAACTTTAGAAATTTAGAAAACTTTAGCAAATCCTCCAAGTCCCTGTGGACAAACCTCTATTTACATTCTATCTTCATCAAGACCCTGTATACTTGTAGGTAAAACATAGGTTGTAGTTTTTAGGTCTCATTCCTTGAGCTACCACTAGGATCATAAGACTTCGACTTGTCATAATTGGGGATTGGCAAGATGATGTGCTGGTATGTCCTGTTGTACCATTCGGTGGTGAAGTATGGCTCAACAAATGAATAGATGTCTTCTCTCGTAGCTTGAATGGCAACACAAGCATGGGCACAAGGAAAACCATTAACTCGC